>NC_056733.1:1172776271-1172960642 GCF_019279795.1 Protopterus annectens | reverse complement strand
CAAAAAGTCTGGTCCCACCACTGTTTGTACACCTTACAGTAGTACTGGTCCCACCACTGTTTGTACACCTTACAGTAGTACTGGTCCCACCACTGTTTGTACACCTTACAGTAGTACTGGTCCCACCACTGTTTGTACACCTTACAGTAGTACTGGTCCCACCACTGTTTGTACACCTTACAGTAGTACTGGTCCCACCACTGTTTGTACACCTTACAGTAGTACTGGTCCCACCACTGTTTGTACACCTTACAGTAGTACTGGTCCCACCACTGTTTGTACACCTTACAGTAGTACTGGTCCCACCACTGTTTGTACACCTTACAGTAGTACTGGTCCACCACTGTTTGTACACCTTACAGTAGTACTGGTCCCACCACTGTTTGTACACCTTACAGTAGTACTGGTCACACCACTGTTTGTACACCTTACAGTAGTACTGGTCCCACCACTGTTTGTACACCTTACAGTAGTACTGGTCCCACCACTGTTTGTACACCTTACAGTAGTACTGGTCCCACCACTGTTTGTACACCTTACAGTAGTACTGGTCCCACCACTGTTTGTACACCTTACAGTAGTACTGGTCCCACCACTGTTTGTACACCTTACAGTAGTACTGGTCCCACCACTGTTTGTACACCTTACAGTAGTACTGGTCCCACCACTGTTTGTACACCTTACAGTAGTACTGGTCCCACCACTGTTTGTACACCTTACAGTAGTACTGGTCCCACCACTGTTTGTACACCTTACAGTAGTACTGGTCCCACCACTGTTTGTACACCTTACAGTAGTACTGGTCACCACTGTTTGTACACCTTACAGTAGTACTGGTCCCACCACTGTTTGTACACCTTACAGTAGTACTGGTCACACCACTGTTTGTACACCTTACAGTAGTACTGGTCCCACCACTGTTTGTACACCTTACAGTAGTACTGGTCACACCACTGTTTGTACACCTTACAGTAGTACTGGTCACACCACTGTTTGTACACCTTACAGTAGTACTGGTCCCACCACTGTTTGTACACCTTACAGTAGTACTGGTCCCACCACTGTTTGTACACCTTACAGTAGTACTGGTCCCACCACTGTTTGTACACCTTACAGTAGTACTGGTCCCACCACTGTTTGTACACCTTACAGTAGTACTGGTCCCACCACTGTTTGTACACCTTACAGTAGTACTGGTCCCACCACTGTTTGTACACCTTACAGTAGTACTGGTCCCACCACTGTTTGTACACCTTACAGTAGTACTGGTCACACCACTGTTTGTACACCTTACAGTAGTACTGGTCCCACCACTGTTTGTACACCTTACAGTAGTACTGGTCCCACCACTGTTTGTACACCTTACAGTAGTACTGGTCCCACCACTGTTTGTACACCTTACAGTAGTACTGGTCCCACCACTGTTTGTACACCTTACAGTAGTACTGGTCCCACCACTGTTTGTACACCTTACAGTAGTACTGGTCCCACCACTGTTTGTACACCTTACAGTAGTACTGGTCCCACCACTGTTTGTACACCTTACAGTAGTACTGGTCCCACCACTGTTTGTACACCTTACAGTAGTACTGGTCACACCACTGTTTGTACACCTTACAGTAGTACTGGTCCCACCACTGTTTGTACACTTACAGTAGTACTGGTCCCACCACTGTTTGTACACCTTACAGTAGTACTGGTCCCACCACTGTTTGTACACCTTACAGTAGTACTGGTCCCACCACTGTTTGTACACCTTACAGTAGTACTGGTCCCACCACTGTTTGTACACCTTACAGTAGTACTGGTCCCACCACTGTTTGTACACCTTACAGTAGTACTGGTCCCACCACTGTTTGTACACCTTACAGTAGTACTGGTCACACCACTGTTTGTACACCTTACAGTAGTACTGGTCCCACCACTGTTTGTACACCTTACAGTAGTACTGGTCACACCACTGTTTGTACACCTTACAATAGTACTGGTCCACCACTGTATGTACACCTTACAGTAGTACTGGTCCCACCACTGTTTGTACACCTTACAGTAGTACTGGTCCCACCACTGTTTGTACACCTTACAGTAGTACTGGTCCCACCACTGTTTGTACACCTTACAGTAGTACTGGTCCCACCACTGTTTGTACACCTTACAGTAGTACTGGTCCCACCACTGTTTGTACACCTTACAGTAGTACTGGTCACACCACTGTTTGTACACCTTACAGTAGTACTGGTCCCACCACTGTTTGTACACCTTACAGTAGTACTGGTCCCACCACTGTTTGTACACCTTACAGTAGTACTGGTCCCACCACTGTTTGTACACCTTACAGTAGTACTGGTCCCACCACTGTTTGTACACCTTACAGTAGTACTGGTCCCACCACTGTTTGTACACCTTACAGTAGTACTGGTCCCACCACTGTTTGTACACCTTACAGTAGTACTGGTCCCACCACTGTTTGTACACCTTACAGTAGTACTGGTCACACCACTGTTTGTACACCTTACAGTAGTACTGGTCACACCACTGTTTGTACACCTTACAGTAGTACTGGTCCCACCACTGTTTGTACACCTTACAGTAGTACTGGTCCCACCACTGTTTGTACACCTTACAGTAGTACTGGTCCCACCACTGTTTGTACACCTTACAGTAGTACTGGTCCCACCACTGTTTGTACACCTTACAGTAGTACTGGTCCCACCACTGTTTGTACACCTTACAGTAGTACTGGTCCCACCACTGTTTGTACACCTTACAGTAGTACTGGTCCCACCACTGTTTGTACACCTTACAGTAGTACTGGTCCCACCACTGTTTGTACACCTTACAGTAGTACTGGTCACACCACTGTTTGTACACCTTACAGTAGTACTGGTCCCACCACTGTTTGTACACCTTACAGTAGTACTGGTCCCACCACTGTTTGTACACCTTACAGTAGTACTGGTCACACCACTGTTTGTACACCTTACAGTAGTACTGGTCCCACCACTGTTTGTACACCTTACAGTAGTACTGGTCCCACCACTGTTTGTACACCTTACAGTAGTACTGGTCACACCACTGTTTGTACACCTTACAGTAGTACTGGTCCCACCACTGTTTGTACACCTTACAGTAGTACTGGTCCCACCACTGTTTGTACACCTTACAGTAGTACTGGTCCCACCACTGTTTGTACACCTTACAGTAGTACTGGTCCCACCACTGTTTGTACACCTTACAGTAGTACTGGTCCCACCACTGTTTGTACACCTTACAGTAGTACTGGTCCCACCACTGTTTGTACACCTTACAGTAGTACTGGTCCCACCACTGTTTGTACACCTTACAGTAGTACTGGTCCCACCACTGTTTGTACACCTTACAGTAGTACTGGTCCACCACTGTTTGTACACCTTACAGTAGTACTGGTCCCACCACTGTTTGTACACCTTACAATAGTACTGGTCCACCACTGTATGTACACCTTACAGTAGTACTGGTCCCACCACTGTTTGTACACCTTACAGTAGTACTGGTCCCACCACTGTTTGTACACCTTACAGTAGTACTGGTCCCACCACTGTTTGTACACCTTACAGTAGTACTGGTCCCACCACTGTTTGTACACCTTACAGTAGTACTGGTCCCACCACTGTTTGTACACCTTACAGTAGTACTGGTCCCACCACTGTTTGTACACCTTACAGTAGTACTGGTCCCACCACTGATTGTACACCTTACAGTAGTACTGGTCCCACCACTGTTTGTACACCTTACAGTAGTACTGGTCCCACCACTGTTTGTACACCTTACAGTAGTACTGGTCCCACCACTGTTTGTACACCTTACAGTAGTACTGGTCCCACCACTGTTTGTACACCTTACAGTAGTACTGGTCCCACCACTGTTTGTACACCTTACAGTAGTACTGGTCCCACCACTGTTTGTACACCTTACAGTAGTACTGGTCCCACCACTGTTTGTACACCTTACAGTAGTACTGGTCCCACCACTGTTTGTACACCTTACAATAGTACTGGTCCACCACTGTATGTACACCTTATAGTAGTACTGGTCCCACCACTGTTTGTACACCTTACAGTAGTACTGGTCCCACCACTGTTTGTACACCTTACAGTAGTACTGGTCCCACCACTGTTTGTACACCTTACAGTAGTACTGGTCACACCACTGTTTGTACACCTTACAGTAGTACTGGTCACACCACTGTTTGTACACCTTACAGTAGTACTGGTCCCACCACTGTTTGTACACCTTACAGTAGTACTGGTCCCACCACTGTTTGTACACCTTACAGTAGTACTGGTCCCACCACTGTTTGTACACCTTACAATAGTACTGGTCCACCACTGTTTGTACACCTTACAGTAGTACTGGTCCCACCACTGTTTGTACACCTTACAGTAGTACTGGTCCCACCACTGTTTGTACACCTTACAGTAGTACTGGTCACACCACTGTTTGTACACCTTACAGTAGTACTGGTCCCACCACTGTTTGTAAACCTTACAGTAGTACTGGTCCCACCACTGTTTGTACACCTTACAGTAGTACTGGTCCCACCACTGTTTGTACACCTTACAGTAGTACTGGTCCCACCACTGTTTGTACACCTTACAGTAGTACTGGTCCCACCACTGTTTGTACACCTTACAGTAGTACTGGTCCCACCACTGTTTGTACACCTTACAGTAGTACTGGTCCACCACTGTTTGTACACCTTACAGTAGTACTGGTCCCACCACTGTTTGTACACCTTACAATAGTACTGGTCCACCACTGTATGTACACCTTACAGTAGTACTGGTCCCACCACTGTTTGTACACCTTACAGTAGTACTGGTCACACCACTGTTTGTACACCTTACAGTAGTACTGGTCCCACCACTGTTTGTACACCTTACAGTAGTACTGGTCCCACCACTGTTTGTACACCTTACAGTAGTACTGGTCACACCACTGTTTGTACACCTTACAGTAGTACTGGTCCCACCACTGTTTGTACACCTTACAGTAGTACTGGTCCCACCACTGTTTGTACACCTTACAGTAGTACTGGTCCCACCACTGTTTGTACACCTTACAGTAGTACTGGTCCCACCACTGTTTGTACACCTTACAGTAGTACTGGTCCCACCACTGTTTGTACACCTTACAGTAGTACTGGTCCCACCACTGTTTGTACACCTTACAGTAGTACTTGTTGCAACACTGTTTGTACACCTTACAGTACTACTTATTTCACCACTGTTTGTAGACCTTACAGTAGTACTGGTCCCACCACTGTTTGTACACCTTACAGTAGTACTGGTCCCACCACTGATTGTACACCTTACAGTAGTACTGGTCCCACCACTGTTTGTACACCTTACAGTAGTACTGGTCCCACCACTGTTTGTACACCTTACAGTAGTACTGGTCCCACCACTGTTTGTACACCTTACAGTAGTACTGGTCCCACCACTGTTTGTACACCTTACAGTAGTACTGGTCCCACCACTGTTTGTACACCTTACAGTAGTACTGGTCCCACCACTGTTTGTACACCTTACAGTAGTACTGGTCACACCACTGTTTGTACACCTTACAGTAGTACTGGTCCCACCACTGTTTGTACACCTTACAGTAGTACTGGTCCCACCACTGTTTGTACACCTTACAGTAGTACTGGTCCCACCACTGTTTGTACACCTTACAGTAGTACTGGTCCCACCACTGTTTGTACACCTTACAGTAGTACTGGTCCCACCACTGTTTGTACACCTTACAGTAGTACTGGTCACACCACTGTTTGTACACCTTACAGTAGTACTGGTCACACCACTGTTTGTACACCTTACAGTAGTACTGGTCCCACCACTGTTTGTACACCTTACAGTAGTACTGGTCACACCACTGTTTGTACACCTTACAATAGTACTGGTCCACCACTGTATGTACACCTTACAGTAGTACTGGTCCCACCACTGTTTGTACACCTTACAGTAGTACTGGTCCCACCACTGTTTGTACACCTTACAGTAGTACTGGTCCCACCACTGTTTGTACACCTTACAGTAGTACTGGTCACACCACTGTTTGTACACCTTACAGTAGTACTGGTCCCACCACTGTTTGTACACCTTACAGTAGTACTGGTCACACCACTGTTTGTACACCTTACAGTAGTACTGGTCCCACCACTGTTTGTACACCTTACAGTAGTACTGGTCCCACCACTGTTTGTACACCTTACAGTAGTACTGGTCCCACCACTGTTTGTACACCTTACAGTAGTACTGGTCACACCACTGTTTGTACACCTTACAGTAGTACTGGTCCCACCACTGTTTGTACACCTTACAGTAGTACTGGTCACACCACTGTTTGTACACCTTACAGTAGTACTGGTCCCACCACTGTTTGTACACCTTACAGTAGTACTGGTCCCACCACTGTTTGTACACCTTACAGTAGTACTGGTCCCACCACTGTTTGTACACCTTACAGTAGTACTGGTCCCACCACTGTTTGTACACCTTACAGTAGTACTGGTCCCACCACTGTTTGTACACCTTACAGTAGTACTGGTCCCACCACTGTTTGTACACCTTACAGTAGTACTGGTCCCACCACTGTTTGTACACCTTACAGTAGTACTGGTCCCACCACTGTTTGTACACCTTACAGTAGTACTGGTCCCACCACTGTTTGTACACCTTACAATAGTACTGGTCCACCACTGTATGTACACCTTACAGTAGTACTGGTCCCACCACTGTTTGTACACCTTACAGTAGTACTGGTCCCACCACTGTTTGTACACCTTACAGTAGTACTGGTCCCACCACTGTTTGTACACCTTACAGTAGTACTGGTCCCACCACTGTTTGTACACCTTACAGTAGTACTGGTCCCACCACTGTTTGTACACCTTACAGTAGTACTGGTCACACCACTGTTTGTACACCTTACAGTAGTACTGGTCCCACCACTGTTTGTACACCTTACAGTAGTACTGGTCCCACCACTGTTTGTACACCTTACAGTAGTACTGGTCACACCACTGTTTGTACACCTTACAGTAGTACTGGTCCCACCACTGTTTGTACACCTTACAGTAGTACTGGTCCCACCACTGTTTGTACACCTTACAGTAGTACTGGTCCCACCACTGTTTGTACACCTTACAGTAGTACTGGTCCCACCACTGTTTGTACACCTTACAGTAGTACTGGTCACACCACTGTTTGTACACCTTACAGTAGTACTGGTCCCACCACTGTTTGTACACCTTACAGTAGTACTGGTCCCACCACTGTTTGTACACCTTACAGTAGTACTGGTCACACCACTGTTTGTACACCTTACAGTAGTAGTACTGGTCCCACCACTGTTTGTACACCTTACAGTAGTACTGGTCACACCACTGTTTGTACACCTTACAGTAGTACTGGTCCCACCACTGTTTGTACACCTTACAGTAGTACTGGTCCCACCACTGTTTGTACACCTTACAGTAGTACTGGTCCCACCACTGTTTGTACACCTTACAGTAGTACTGGTCACACCACTGTTTGTACACCTTACAGTAGTACTGGTCCCACCACTGTTTGTACACCTTACAGTAGTACTGGTCCCACCACTGTTTGTACACCTTACAGTAGTACTGGTCCCACCACTGTTTGTACACCTTACAGTAGTACTGGTCCCACCACTGTTTGTACACCTTACAGTAGTACTGGTCACACCACTGTTTGTACACCTTACAGTAGTACTGGTCCCACCACTGTTTGTACACCTTACAGTAGTACTGGTCCCACCACTGTTTGTACACCTTACAGTAGTACTGGTCCCACCACTGTTTGTACACCTTACAGTAGTACTGGTCCCACCACTGTTTGTACACCTTACAGTAGTACTGGTCCCACCACTGTTTGTACACCTTACAGTAGTACTGGTCCCACCACTGTTTGTAAACCTTACAGTAGTACTGGTCCCACCACTGTTTGTACACCTTACAGAAGTAAATGTCACACCACTGTTTGTACACTTACAGTAGTACTGGTCCCACTACTGTTTGTACACCTTACAGTAGTACTGGTCACACCACTGTTTGTACACCTTACAGTAGTACTGGTCCCACCACTGTTTGTACACCTTACAGTAGTACTGGTCCCACCACTGTTTGTACACTTTACAGTAGTACTGGTCCCACCACTGTTTGTACACCTTACAGTAGTACTGGTCCCACCACTGTTTGTACACCTTACAGTAGTACTGGTCCCACCACTGTTTGTACACCTTACAGTAGTACTGGTCCCACCACTGTTTGTACACCTTACAGTAGTACTGGTCACACCACTGTTTGTACACCTTACAGTAGTACTGGTCCCACCACTGTTTGTACACCTTACAGTAGTACTGGTCCCACCACTGTTTGTACACCTTACAGTAGTACTGGTCCCACCACTGTTTGTACACCTTACAGTAGTACTGGTCCCACCACTGTTTGTACACCTTACAGCAGTACTGGTCCCACCACTGTTTGTACACCTTACAGTAGTACTGGTCCCACCACTGTTTGTACACCTTACAGTAGTACTGGTCCCACCACTGTTTGTACACCTTACAGTAGTACTGGTCCCACCACTGTTTGTACACCTTACAGTAGTACTGGTCCCACCATTGTTTTTACACCTTACAGTAGTACTGGTCCCACCACTGTTTGTACACCTTACAGTAGTACTGGTCCCACCACTGTTTGTACACCTTACAGTAGTACTGGTCCCACCACTGTTTGTACACCTTACAGTAGTACTGGTCACACCACTGTTTGTACACCTTACAGTAGTACTGGTCCCACCACTGTTTGTACACCTTACAGTAGTACTGGTCCCACCACTGTTTGTACACCTTACAGTAGTACTGGTCCCACCACTGTTTGTACACCTTACAGTAGTACTGGTCCCACCACTGTTTGTACACCTTACAGTAGTACTGGTCCCACCACTGTTTGTACACCTTACAGTAGTACTGGTCCCACCACTGTTTGTACACCTTACAGTAGTACTGGTCCCACCACTGTTTGTACACCTTACAGTAGTACTGGTCACACCACTGTTTGTACACCTTACAGTAGTACTGGTCACACCACTGTTTGTACACCTTACAGTAGTACTGGTCCCACCACTGTTTGTACACCTTACAGTAGTACTGGTCCCACCACTGTTTGTACACCTTACAGTAGTACTGGTCCCACCACTGTTTGTACACCTTACAGTAGTACTGGTCCCACCACTGTTTGTACACCTTACAGTAGTACTGGTCCCACCACTGTTTGTACACCTTACAGTAGTACTGGTCCCACCACTGTTTGTACACCTTACAGTAGTACTGGTCCCACCACTGTTTGTACACCTTACAGTAGTACTGGTCACACCACTGTTTGTACACCTTACAGTAGTACTGGTCACACCACTGTTTGTACACCTTACAGTAGTACTGGTCCCACCACTGTTTGTACACCTTACAGTAGTACTGGTCCCACCACTGTTTGTACACCTTACAGTAGTACTGGTCCCACCACTGTTTGTACACCTTACAGTAGTACTGGTCCCACCACTGTTTGTACACCTTACAGTAGTACTGGTCACACCACTGTTTGTACACCTTACAGTAGTACTGGTCCCACCACTGTTTGTACACCTTACAGTAGTACTGGTCACACCACTGTTTGTACACCTTACAGTAGTACTGGTCCCACCACTGTTTGTACACCTTACAGTAGTACTGGTCCCACCACTGTTTGTACACCTTACAGTAGTACTGGTACCACCACTGTTTGTACACCTTACAGTAGTACTGGTCCCACCAATGTTTGTACAACTTACAGTAGTACTGGTCCCACCACTGTTTGTACACCTTACAGTAGTACTGGTCCCACCACTGTTTGTACACCTTACAGTAGTACTGGTCCCACTACTGTTTGTACACCTTACAGTAGTACTGGTCCCACCACTGTTTGTACACCTTACAGTAGTACTGGTCCCACCACTGTTTGTACACCTTACAGTAGTACTGGTCCCACCTCTGTTTGTACACCTTACAGTAGTACTGGTCCCACCACTGTTTGTACACCTTACAGTAGTACTGGTCCCACCACTGTTTGTACACCTTACAGTAGTACTGGTCCCACCACTGTTTGTACACCTTACAGTAGTACTGGTCACACCACTGTTTGTACACCTTACAGTAGTACTGGTCCCACCACTGTTTGTACACCTTACAGTAGTACTGGTCCCACCACTGTTTGTACACCTTACAGTAGTACTGGTCCCACCACTGTTTGTACACCTTACAGTAGTACTGGTCACACCACTGTTTGTACACCTTACAGTAGTACTGGTCCCACCACTGTTTGTACACCTTACAGTAGTACTGGTCCCACCACTGTTTGTACACCTTACAGTAGTACTGGTCCCACTACTGTTGTACACCTTACAGTAGTACTGGTCCCACCACTTTTTGTACACCTTACAGTAGTACTGGTCACACCACTGTTTGTACACCTTACAGTAGTACTGGTCCCACCACTGTTTGTACACCTTACAGTAGTACTGGTCACACCACTGTTTGTACACCTTACAGTAGTACTGGTCCCACCACTGTTTGTACACCTTACAGTAGTACTGGTCCCACCACTGTTTGTACACCTTACAGTAGTACTGGTCCCACCACTGTTTGTACACCTTACAGTAGTACTGGTCCCACCACTGTTTGTACACCTTACAGTAGTACTGGTCCCACCACTGTTTGTACACCTTACAGTAGTACTGGTCACACCACTGTTTGTACACCTTACAGTAGTACTGGTCCCACCACTGTTTGTACACCTTACAGTAGTACTGGTCCCACCACTGTTTGTACACCTTACAGTAGTACTGGTCCCACCACTGTTTGTACACCTTACAGTAGTACTGGTCCCACCACTGTTTGTACACCTTACAGTAGTACTGGTCCCACCACTGTTTGTACACCTTACAGTAGTACTGGTCACACCACTGTTTGTACACCTTACAGTAGTACTGGTCCCACCACTGTTTGTACACCTTACAGTAGTACTGGTCCCACCACTGTTTGTACACCTTACAATAGTACTGGTCCACCACTGTATGTACACCTTATAGTAGTACTGGTCCCACCACTGTTTGTACACCTTACAGTAGTACTGGTCCCACCACTGTTTGTACACCTTACAGTAGTACTGGTCCCACCACTGTTTGTACACCTTACAGTAGTACTGGTCCCACCACTGTTTGTACACCTTACAGTAGTACTGGTCCCACCACTGTTTGTACACCTTACAGTAGTACTGGTCCCACCACTGTTTGTACACCTTACAGTAGTACTGGTCACACCACTGTTTGTACACCTTACAGTAGTACTGGTCCCACCACTGTTTGTACACCTTACAGTAGTACTGGTCCCACCACTGTTTGTACACCTTACAGTAGTACTGGTCACACCACTGTTTGTACACCTTACAGTAGTACTGGTCCCACCACTGTTTGTACACCTTACAGTAGTACTGGTCACACCACTGTTTGTACACCTTACAGTAGTACTGGTCCCACCACTGTTTGTACACCTTACAGTAGTACTGGTCACACCACTGTTTGTACACCTTACAGTAGTACTGGTCCCACCACTGTTTGTACACCTTACAGTAGTACTGGTCCCACCACTGTTTGTACACCTTACAGTAGTACTGGTCACACCACTGTTTGTACACCTTACAGTAGTACTGGTCCCACCACTGTTTGTACACCTTACAGTAGTACTGGTCCCACCACTGTTTGTACACCTTACAGTAGTACTGGTCCCACCACTGTTTGTACACCTTACAGTAGTACTGGTCCCACCACTGTTTGTACACCTTACAGTAGTACTGGTCCCACCACTGTTTGTACACCTTACAGTAGTACTGGTCCCACCACTGTTTGTACACCTTACAGTAGTACTGGTCCCACCACTGTTTGTACACCTTACAGTAGTACTGGTCACACCACTGTTTGTACACCTTACAGTAGTACTGGTCCCACCACTGTTTGTACACCTTACAGTAGTACTGGTCCCACCACTGTTTGTACACCTTACAGTAGTACTGGTCCCACCACTGTTTGTACACCTTACAGTAGTACTGGTCCCACCACTGTTTGTACACCTTACAGTAGTACTGGTCCCACCACTGTTTGTACACCTTACAGTAGTACTGGTCACACCACTGTTTGTACACCTTACAGTAGTACTGGTCCCACCACTGTTTGTACACCTTACAGTAGTACTGGTCACACCACTGTTTGTACACCTTACAGTAGTACTGGTCCCACCACTGTTTGTACACCTTACAGTAGTACTGGTCCCACCACTGTTTGTACACCTTACAGTAGTACTGGTCCCACCACTGTTTGTACACCTTACAGTAGTACTGGTCACACCACTGTTTGTACACCTTACAGTAGTACTGGTCCCACCACTGTTTGTACACCTTACAGTAGTACTGGTCCCACCACTGTTTGTACACCTTACAGTAGTACTGGTCCCACCACTGTTTGTACACCTTACAGTAGTACTGGTCCCACCACTGTTTGTACACCTTACAGTAGTACTGGTCACACCACTGTTTGTACACCTTACAGTAGTACTGGTCCCACCACTGTTTGTACACCTTACAGTAGTACTGGTCCCACCACTGTTTGTACACCTTACAGTAGTACTGGTCACACCACTGTTTGTACACCTTACAGTAGTACTGGTCCCACCACTGTTTGTACACCTTACAGTAGTACTGGTCACACCACTGTTTGTACACCTTACAGTAGTACTGGTCACACCACTGTTTGTACACCTTACAGTAGTACTGGTCCCACCACTGTTTGTACACCTTACAGTAGTACTGGTCACACCACTGTTTGTACACCTTACAGTAGTACTGGTCCCACCACTGTTTGTACACCTTACAGTAGTACTGGTCACACCACTGTTTGTACACCTTACAGTAGTACTGGTCCCACCACTGTTTGTACACCTTACAGTAGTACTGGTCCCACCACTGTTTGTACACCTTACAGTAGTACTGGTCCCACCACTGTTTGTACACCTTACAGTAGTACTGGTCCCACCACTGTTTGTACACCTTACAGTAGTACTGGTCCCACCACTGTTTGTACACCTTACAGTAGTACTGGTCCCACCTCTGTTTGTACACCTTAGAGTAGTACTGGTCCCACCCATGTTTCTAAACCTTACAGTAGTACTTGTCCCACCACTGTTTGTACACCTTACAGTAGTACTGGTCCCACCACTGTTTGTACACCTTACAGTAGTACTGGTCCCACCACTGTTTGTACACCTTACAGTAGTACTGGTCCCACCACTGTTTGTACACCTTACAGTAGTACTGGTCCCACCACTGTTTGTACACCTTACAGTAGTACTGGTCCCACCACTGTTTGTACACCTTACAGTAGTACTGGTCCCACCACTGTTTGTACACCTTACAGTAGTACTGGTCACACCACTGTTTGTACACCTTACAGTAGTACTGGTCACACCACTGTTTGTACACCTTACAGTAGTACTGGTCCCACCACTGTTTGTACACCTTACAGTAGTACTGGTCCCACCACTGTTTGTACACCTTACAGTAGTACTGGTCCCACCACTGTTTGTACACCTTACAGTAGTACTGGTCCCACCACTGTTTGTACACCTTACAGTAGTACTGGTCCCACCACTGTTTGTACACCTTACAGTAGTACTGGTCCCACCACTGTTTGTACACCTTACAGTAGTACTGGTCCCACCACTGTTTGTACACCTTACAGTAGTACTGGTCACACCACTGTTTGTACACCTTACAGTAGTACTGGTCCCACCACTGTTTGTACACCTTACAGTAGTACTGGTCTCACCACTGTTTGTACACCTTACAGTAGTACTGGTCCCACCACTGTTTGTACACCTTACAGTAGTACTGGTCCCACCACTGTTTGTACACCTTACAATAGTACTGGTCCACCACTGTTTGTACACCTTACAGTAGTACTGGTCCCACCACTGTTTGTACACCTTACAGTAGTACTGGTCCCACCACTGTTTGTACACCTTACAGTAGTACTGGTCCCACCACTGTTTGTACACCTTACAGTAGTACTGGTCCCACCACTGTTTGTACACCTTACAGTAGTACTGGTCCCACCACTGTTTGTACACCTTACAGTAGTACTGGTCCCACCACTGTTTGTACACCTTACAGTAGTACTGGTCACACCACTGTTTGTACACCTTACAGTAGTACTGGTCCCACCACTGTTTGTACACCTTACAGTAGTACTGGTCCCACCACTGTTTGTACACCTTACAGTAGTACTGGTCCCACCACTGTTTGTACACCTTACAGTAGTACTGGTCCCACCACTGTTTGTACACCTTACAGTAGTACTGGTCCCACCACTGTTTGTACACCTTACAGTAGTACTGGTCCCACCACTGTTTGTACACCTTACAGTAGTACTGGTTGCACCACTGTTTGTACACCTTACAGTAGTACTGGTCCCACCACTGTTTGTACACCTTACAGTAGTACTGGTCCCACCACTGTTTGTACACCTTACAGTAGTACTGGTCCCACCACTGTTTGTACACCTTACAGTAGTACTGGTCCCACCACTGTTTGTACACCTTACAGTAGTACTGGTCCCACCACTGTTTGTACACCTTACAGTAGTACTGGTCCCACCACTGTTTGTACACCTTACAGTAGTACTGGTCACACCACTGTTTGTACACCTTACAGTAGTACTGGTCACACCACTGTTTGTACACCTTACAGTAGTACTGGTCCCACCACTGTTTGTACACCTTACAGTAGTACTGGTCCCACCACTGTTTGTACACCTTACAGTAGTACTGGTCCCACCACTGTTTGTACACCTTACAGTAGTACTGGTCCCACCACTGTTTGTACACCTTACAGTAGTACTGGTCCCACCACTGTTTGTACACCTTACAGTAGTACTGGTCCCACCACTGTTTGTACACCTTACAGTAGTACTGGTCCCATCACTGTTTGTACACCTTACAGTAGTACTGGTCCCACCACTGTTTGTACACCTTACAGTAGTACTGGTCACACCACTGTTTGTACACCTTACAGTAGTACTGGTCCCACCACTGTTTGTACACCTTACAGTAGTACTGGTCCCACCACTGTTTGTACACCTTACAGTAGTACTGGTCCCACCACTGTTTGTACACCTTACAGTAGTACTGGTCCCACCACTGTTTGTACACCTTACAGTAGTACTGGTCCCACCACTGTTTGTACACCTTACAGTAGTACTGGTCCCACCACTGTTTGTACACCTTACAGTAGTACTGGTCCCACCACTGTTTGTACACCTTACAGTAGTACTGGTCCCACCACTGTTTGTACACCTTACAGTAGTACTGGTCCCACCACTGTTTGTACACCTTACAGTAGTACTGGTCCCACCACTGTTTGTACACCTTACAGTAGCACTGGTCCCACCACTGTTTGTACACCTTACAGTAGTACTGGTCCCACCACTATTTGTACACCTTACAGTAGTACTGGTCCCACCACTGTTTGTACACCTTACAGTAGTACTGGTCCCACCACTGTTTGTACACCTTACAGTAGCACTGGTCCCACCACTGTTTGTACACCTTACAGTAGTACTGGTCCCACCACTGTTTGTACACCTTACAGTAGTACTGGTCCCACCACTGTTTGTACACCTTACAGTAGTACTGGTCCCACCACTGTTTGTACACCTTACAGTAGTACTGGTCCCACCACTGTTTGTACACCTTACAGTAGTACTGGTCCCACCACTGTTTGTACACCTTACAGTAGTACTGGTCCCACCACTGTTTGTACACCTTACAGTAGTACTGGTACCACCACTGTTTGTACACCTTACAGTAGTACTGGTCCCACCACTGTTTGTACACCTTACAGTAGTACTGGTCCCACCACTGTTTGTACACCTTACAGTAGTACTGGTCCCACCACTGTTTGTACACCTTACAGTAGTACTGGTCCCACCACTGTTTGTACACCTTACAGTAGTACTGGTCCCACCACTGTTTGTACACCTTACAGTAGTACTGGTCCCACCACTGTTTGTACACCTTACAGTAGTACTGGTCCCACCACTGTTTGTACACCTTACAGTAGTACTGGTCCCACCACTGTTTGTACACCTTACAGTAGTACTGGTCCCACCGCTGTTTGTACACCTTACAGTAGTACTGGTCCCACCACTGTTTGTACACCTTACAGTAGTACTGGTCCCACCACTGTTTGTACACCTTACAGTAGTACTGGTCACACCACTGTTTGTACACCTTACAGTAGTACTGGTCCCACCACTGTTTGTACACCTTACAGTAGTACTGGTCCCACCACTGTTTGTACACCTTACAGTAGTACTGGTCCCACCACTGTTTGTACACCTTACAGTAGTACTGGTCCCACCACTGTTTGTACACCTTACAGTAGTACTGGTCCCACCACTGTTTGTACACCTTACAGTAGTACTGGTCCCACCACTGTTTGTACACCTTACAGTAGTACTGGTCCCACCACTGTTTGTACACCTTACAGTAGTACTGGTCCCACCACTGTTTGTACACCTTACAGTTGTACTGGTCCCACCACTGTTTGTACTCTTCCTACCACTGTTTGTACACCTTACAGTAGTACTGGTCTCACCACTGTTTGTACACCTTACAGTAGTACTGGTCCCACCACTGTTTGTACACCTTACAGTAGTACTGGTCCCACCACTGTTTGTACACCTTACAGTAGTACTGGTCCCACCACTGTTTGTACACCTTACAGTAGTACTGGTCCCACCACTGTTTGTACACCTTACAGTAGTACTGGTCACACCACTGTTTGTACACCTTACAGTAGTACTGGTCCCACCACTGTTTGTACACCTTACAGTAGTACTGGTCCCACCACTGTTTGTACACCTTACAGTAGTACTGGTCCCACCACTGTTTGTACACCTTACAGTAGTACTGGTCCCACCACTGTTTGTACACCTTACAGTAGTACTGGTCCCACCACTGTTTGTACACCTTACAGTAGTACTGGTCCCACCACTGTTTGTACACCTTACAGTAGTACTGGTCCCACCACTGTTTGTACACCTTACAGTAGTACTGGTCCCACCACTGTTTGTACACCTTACAGTAGTACTGGTCCCACCACTGTTTGTACACCTTACAGTAGTACTGGTCACACCACTGTTTGTACACCTTACAGTAGTACTGGTCCCACCACTGTTTGTACACCTTACAGTAGTACTGGTCCCACCACTGTTTGTACACCTTACAGTAGTACTGGTCCCACCACTGTTTGTACACCTTACAGTAGTACTGGTCCCACCACTGTTTGTACACCTTACAGTAGTACTGGTCACCACTGTTTGTACACCTTACAGTAGTACTGGTCCCACCACTGTTTGTACACCTTACAGTAGTACTGGTCACACCACTGTTTGTACACCTTACAGTAGTACTGGTCCCACCACTGTTTGTACACCTTACAGTAGTACTGGTCCCACCACTGTTTGTACACCTTACAGTAGTACTGGTCCCACCACTGTTTGTACACCTTACAGTAGTACTGGTCCCACCACTGTTTGTACACCTTACAGTAGTACTGGTCCCACCACTGTTTGTACACCTTACAGTAGTACTGGTCCCACCACTGTTTGTACACCTTACAGTAGTACTGGTCCCACCACTGTTTGTACACCTTACAGTAGTACTGGTCCCACCACTGTTTGTACACCTTACAGTAGTACTGGTCTCACCACTGTTTGTACACCTTACAGTAGTACTGGTCACACCACTGTTTGTACACCTTACAGTAGTACTGGTCCCACCACTGTTTGTACACCTTACAGTAGTACTGGTCCCACCACTGTTTGTACACCTTACAGTAGTACTGGTCACACCACTGTTTGTACACCTTACAGTAGTACTGGTCACACCACTGTTTGTACACCTTACAGTAGTACTGGTCCCACCACTGTTTGTACACCTTACAGTAGTACTGGTCCAACCACTGTTTGTACACCTTACAGTAGTACTGGTCCCACCACTGTTTGTACACCTTACAGTAGTACTGGTCCCACCACTGTTTGTACACCTTACAGTAGTACTGGTCCCACCACTGTTTGTACACCTTACAGTAGTACTGGTCCCACCACTGTTTGTACACCTTACAGTAGTACTGGTCCCACCACTGTTTGTACACCTTACAGTAGTACTGGTCCCACCACTGTTTGTACACCTTACAGTAGTACTGGTCCCACCACTGTTTGTACACCTTACAGTAGTACTGGTCCCACCACTGTTTGTACACCTTACAGTAGTACTGGTCCCACCACTGTTTGTACACCTTACAGTAGTACTGGTCCCACCACTGTTTGTACACCTTACAGTAGTACTGGTCCCACCACTGTTTGTACACCTTACAGTAGTACTGGTCCCACCACTGTTTGTACACCTTACAGTAGTACTGGTCCCACCACTGTTTGTACACCTTACAGTAGTACTGGTCACACCACTGTTTGTACACCTTACAGTAGTACTGGTCCCACCACTGTTTGTACACCTTACAGTAGTACTGGTCCCACCACTGTTTGTACACCTTACAGTAGTACTGGTCCCACCACTGTTTGTACACCTTACAGTAGTACTGGTCCCACCACTGTTTGTACACCTTACAGTAGTACTGGTCACACCACTGTTTGTACACCTTACAGTAGTACTGGTTGCACCACTGTTTGTACACCTTACAGTAGTACTGGTCCCACCACTGTTTGTACACCTTACAGTAGTACTGGTCCCACCACTGTTTGTACACCTTACAGTAGTACTGGTCACCACTGTTTGTACACCTTACAGTAGTACTGGTCACACCACTGTTTGTACACCTTACAGTAGTACTGGTCCCACCACTGTTTGTACACCTTACAGTAGTACTGGTCCCACCACTGTTTGTACACCTTACAGTAGTACTGGTCTCACCACTGTTTGTACACCTTACAGTAGTACTGGTCCACCACTGTTTGTACACCTTACAGTAGTACTGGTCCCACCACTGTTTGTACACCTTACAGTAGTACTGGTCCCACCACTGTTTGTACACCTTACAGTAGTACTGGTCCCACCACTGTTTGTACACCTTACAGTAGTACTGGTTCCACCACTGTTTGTACACCTTACAGTAGTACTGGTCCCACCACTGTTTGTACACCTTACAGTAGTACTGGTCACACCACTGTTTGTACACCTTACAGTAGTACTGGTTGCACCACTGTTTGTACACCTTACAGTAGTACTGTTCACCACTGTTTGTACACCTTACAGTAGTACTGGTCCCACCACTGTTTGTACACCTTACAGTAGTACTGGTCCCACCACTGTTTGTACACCTTACAGTAGTACTGGTCCCACCACTGTTTGTACACCTTACAGTAGTACTGGTCACACCACTGTTTGTACACCTTACAGTAGTACTGGTTGCACCACTGTTTGTACACCTTAAAGTAGTACTGGTCCCACCACTGTTTGTACACCTTACAGTAGTACTGGTCACACCACTGTTTGTACACCTTACAGTAGTACTGGTCCCACCACTGTTTGTACACCTTACAGTAGTACTGGTCACACCACTGTTTGTACACCTTACAGTAGTACTGGTTGCACCACTGTTTGTACACCTTACAGTAGTACTGGTCCCACCACTGTTTGTACACCTTACAGTAGTACTGGTCCAACCACTGTTTGTACACCTTACAGTAGTACTGGTCCCACCACTGTTTGTACACCTTACAGTAGTACTGGTCACACCACTGTTTGTACACCTTACAGTAGTACTGGTCCCACCACTGTTTGTACACCTTACAGTAGTACTGGTTGCACCACTGTTTGTACACCTTACAGTAGTACTGGTCACACCACTGTTTGTACACCTTACAGTAGTACTGGTCCCACCACTGTTTGTACACCTTACAGTAGTACTGGTCCCACCACTGTTTGTACACCTTACAGTAGTACTGGTCCAACCACTGTTTGTACACCTTAAATTAGTACTGGTCCCACCACTGTATGTACACTTTACAGTAGTACTGGTCCCACCACTGTTTGTACACCTTACAGTAGTACTGGTCCTGCCACTGTTTGTACACCTTACAGTAGTACTGGTCCCACCACTGTTTGTACACCTTACAGTAGTACTGGTCCCACCACTGTTTGTACACCTTACAGTAGTACTGGTCCCACCACTGTTTGTACACCTTACAGTAGTACTGGTCCCACCACTGTTTGTACACCTTACAGTAGTACTGGTCCCACCACTGTTTGTACACCTTACAGTAGTACTGGTCCCACCACTGTTTGTACACCTTACAGTAGTACTGGTTGCACCACTGTTTGTACACATTACAGTAGTACTGGTCCCACCACTGTTTGTACACCTTACAGTAGTACTGGTCCCACCACTGTTTGTACACCTTACAGTAGTACTGGTCACACCACTGTTTGTACACCTTACAGTAGTACTGGTCCCACCACTGTTTGTACACCTTACAGTAGTACTGGTCCCACCACTGATTGTACACCTTACAGTAGTACTGGTCCCTTCACTGTTTGTACACTTTATAGTAGTACTGGTACCACCACTGTTTGTACGCCTTACAGTAGTACTGGTCACAACACCTTTTGTACACCTTAAAGTAGTTCTGGTCCCAACACTGTTTGTACACCTTACAGTAGTACTGGTCCCACCACTGTTTGTACACCTTACAGTAGTACTGGTCCCACCACTGTTTGTACAACTTACAGTAGTACTGGTCTCACCACTGTTTGTACACCTTACAGCAGTACTGGTCACACCACTGTTTGTACACCTTACAGTAGTACTGGTTGCAACAATGTTTGTACAACTTACAGTAATACTGGTCCCACCACTGATTGTACACCTTACAGTAGTACTGGTCCCACCACTGTTTGTGCACCTTACAGTAGTACTGGTCACACCACTGTTTGTACACCCTACAGTATTACTGGTCACACCACTGTTTGTACATGTTACAGTAGTACTGGTCCCACCACTGTTTGTACACCTTACAGTAGTACTGCTTGCACCAATGTTTGTACACCTTACAGTAGTACTGGTCTCACCATTGATTGTACACCTTACAGTAGTACTTGTCCACCACTGTTTGTACACCTTACAGTAGTACTGGTCACACCAATATTTGTACACCTTACAGTAGTACTGGTCACACCACTGTTTGTACACCTTACAGTAGTAGTGGTGCCACCACTGTTTGTCCACCTTACAGTAGTACTGGTCACACCACTGTTTGTGCACCTTACAATTGTACTGGTCCCACTACTGTTTGTACACCTTACGGTAGTACTGGTCACACCACTGTTTGTACACCTTACAGTATTACTGGTCGCAACACTATTTGTACATGTTACAGTAGTACTGGTCCCTCCACTGTTTGTGCACCTTACAGTAGTACTGGTCCCACCACTGTTTGTACACCTTACAGTAGTACTGGTCCCACCATTGTTTGTACACCTTAGAGTAGTACTGGTCACACCACTGTTTGCACACCTTACAGTAGTGCTGGTCGCACCAATGTTTGTACACTTTACAGTACTACCTATCCCACCACTGACTGTATACTTTACAGTAGTACTGGTCACACCAATGTTTGTACACCTTACAGTAGTACTAGTCACACCATTGTACACCTTACAGTAGTACTGCTCCACCACTGGTTGTACACATTACAGTAGTAGTAGTCCTACCATTGTTTGTACACCTTACGGTGGCACTGGTCCTACCACTGTTTGTACACCTTATAGTAGTACTGGTCCTACCACTCTTTTTACATCTTACAGTAGTACTGGTAACACCATTGTTTGCACACCTTACAGTAGTACTGCTTGCACCAATGTTTGTACACCTTACAGTAGTACTGGTCCCACCACTGACTGTACACCTTACACTAATACTGATCCCACCACTGTTTTATACCTTACAGTAGTACTGGTCCCACCATTGTTTGCACACCTTACAGTAGTACTGCTTGTGCCAGTGTTTGTACACCTTACAGTAGTACTGGTCCCACCACTGAGTGTACACCTTACAGTAGTACTGGTCCCACCACTGTTTGTACACTTTACAGTAGTACTGGTCCCACCACTGATTGTACACCTTACAGTAGTACTGATCCCACCACTGTTTTTACACTTTACAGTAGCACTGGTCACGCCATTGTTTGCACACCTTATAGTAGTACTGCTTGTGCCAGTGTTTGCACACCTTACAGTAGTACTGATCCCACCACCATTTTTTACATCTTACATTTTAGCTTATTTGGCACTCCTTTGATCAAAGCCCAAATATCAAGAAATTAAAATGAAAATTCTCAGTTTCTTGGTATCAGTTATTGTGGGATATTAGAAAGTGTCCTTTCTTGAAGTTCTTAATAACCAGAAATAAAGGAATCTGTAATGTATATTTTTGAAAAATGGAAAACAGCAACTTGGTTTTTTTTCTCTCTTTGTAAGCAACATTAGAATATATCCAGTTTCTTATTATCAGAGTCACCTTGCTGCATAATGTGCATTATTATTATTATTATTATTATTATTTTTATTATCATTATTATTATTATTAAACATGACTGTCAGGGACAACTCCTAAAATAAAGAACATTTTATTTTGCTTATTTATTTATTTATTTATTTATTTAAGATGCATTCCTAAAATATAGAAAACCATGAGTAAGTGTCCAAATCAACCACTGATGAATTTAAGAGGTAAGCTACAACTGCGCTTTGACATTCGGCCCCGGTCACTTCTAGTCACGGCTCAGTCTATCACTTCTAGTCACTGCTCAGTCTCCCACGTCATTTTCTAAAATACAGAAACTTATCTCTTCTTCTTCTTTCTTGTTAATTATTAATTATTTAATATTATTGCTCACTACTCTGCAAACCCACTGCAGATCCATCATCATCCAATAATTCTTATTCTTTGGGGCTGTACTATTGTGTTTTTCCTGAACTCAGCTCACCACTCCACAGTACAGTAGACAACCATGAACTGAGGTAACAGCTATAGAATAATTCTATTGGGATGCACTCTTCATTATGTTTCTGTGGATATTCCAATAATTATATATATTCTGAACATTTTCAGCATCAGGAAATTGTACTGCCGCTGTGCAGTTCATTTATATAAGGTGACAGCAAAATTACTCTTTGAGAAAAAAAAAAAATAATGACCACAGAAGGATTTATGAGGTGAGTATGTAAAAGGATGTCAGTGAAAATTCTGGGGTAAAATATTGATAATTTGTAAATGTATGGGCTTGCATTTACTTCAATAAATCTAGTCTTAGAAATTTGGTAGTTTTAACATGTTGACCTTAATAAAGTGCAAAACAGTTTGAAGAAACATAGTTCAGCAGAATGAAAATCAACCAGGAATGTTTTTTTTGAACTGTCTGGATACAGAAATATTATTATTTTTTGTTTTCTTTTATATGTGTGTGTGTGTGTGTGTGTGTGTGTGTGTGTGTGTAGGGGGTGGCTAAACCTACTCAACCCAAACTAAATCTAACCTGCTCAAAGAATTTAGCATATCTGTGCAGTACATACCCTTTCAATAAGGTGAATGCAGTCTAAACAGTTCATTGAAATATATCCATCAAAGATGCCATTTTATCAAAGTGCATCTTCTCCATTTACCAAACTGGAATCCTTTCACTTGATCTATAGTCATTTCTTCAGTGCACATATTAAATGTGATAACTGTTCTTTGGTTTTGATAAAGCTCGAAATATTTTACAATTTTCATTTCCAAAGTAGTTTTGTGAGTACGGTACATCATTTGGACCTTTAAATAACCAAAGAATGTCTCCATGTTGTAATGTACCCATTGATTGGTGATAAGTTGGGTACCCATTCCAAGGAAATACTTGCACTCATGGCGGTTATGGTTACCAATACACTTCGCCCTTGTGACAGTTGCATGTACATTGATGGCAGTGTGACTACTCTAACCTTGGTGAGGTTTCCACTAACAGGGTGTCCAGTGCTAAACAGTAGTTATAATGGAGGTTCAGCCTGCCCTTCCACCATCACCTCATGTGGTGAGTGTGTGCACATCCTCCATGGCTTGAGCACTGCAGACAGTGCAATTATATCACATCCGTGACATGTGACCTATTGTGCTAAACCTTTCACTAGCAGAACCCTTGAAATCAAAAAGATTACGTAACTATTACATAACTAGGGTAGTGATGGAACATATGCTTCATGCTCTCCAAATCTTGGCACACTGACTGGTACTGGCCTTTTACATGAATAGCCTATGTGCACAAACATATCTCATTGTGCATATTGTTATACTTGCAGCTCTAATATCCCTGGAGAAGAAATATATGTAGCTGTTCACCTGAGTAACCCCTTCACACATGCACGTCAGTGTACAAGATGAAATGAACATACTAGTACTAAACTGCCACAGACTCTGTAGACATTGCATTAGGTCCCGGATTCCTTAAGGTAGATTTACCAAGAACTCTTCCATTTCTGTGAGCACTTCTGAGTTGGTGGCACACCTCTTGTAGTCGACGTATCCCTGGTGATGTTTTGCACCTTGGGTTTTGCATGCAGTATCATATCAGTGACCCTGTGTTGCATCTGTAATACTTTCCTTTTATGGCCACCATCAACAGTGATATCCTGCACCACTCTCTACAACAGCTTCTCCTAGAAATCCTTGTTGGTCTTACCTTTTTCTTGGATGTGCATCCCATGTGTACAGAGGACTATAGTAGCACATGCATCTCCTCTGTGGTAAACCTTTCCAGCTATTGTCTTTCTTTTTAGTCTATGACAAAATGTGCATACCTGTGGGTTATACACATCAGTTAGTTATGAGTAAATGACTGTCATTGCCTCATCCTTATTTCTAAGTACTAGCCCCTTCTCTTCACTTGGTGGGCACATACCTGTCTGCTATTGTGCTGTGGCCATTCCCACTTATTCTATACGGACAGTAGCACTATGCTGATGGCCAATGGTGCTGTGAGCATCCTCTTTCTCTCAACTCCCTCTCTACACATGGCCATGTCTTGGTATTAGTTCAGCAACCATTGTTGTTCCTATAACACACCTTTCAGTCTGAAGACATAGGTCACAGTGTATCCCCTGATGGGACATTAACCTGACATGCCCCCGTGCTATGTTGTCTGAATTGGTGAGCCCCAAACCCCAGCAGGACACTAACCTGTCATGTTCAATTGTTATATTCTCTGCTATAATGAGCCCCTAACCCCAGCAGGACATTAACGTGTCCTGTTCATGTGTTATATTCTCTGTTATGGTTAGCCCCTAACCCTAGCAGGGCATTAACCTGTCCTGCTCATGTGTTATATTCTCTGTTATGGTGAGCTCCTAACCCAAGCAGGGTATTAATATGACATGCCTTTGTGCCTCCACTCTATTGTGTCCTACATGCCACTATTGCTTTCGTGTACCATGGGTGCTCAGTGCAATGCAGAGATACATTTTCAGTTGTCTTTATCTTCTTTCTTTATGCCTATATCACAGCACAAATTCATCTTCATGGAATTCTTGTTCCTGACTTGCTCATTTTAGCATAGTCTCCTGTAATATGGTGGCCAAGCTGTTTATCATTCTACAACATGCCTCATATTCTGTTGGTTATCATAATGAAGTAACAGTGTAATCATCATTGAACTGTAGCTGTAATGCACTGTATTATCATTCCAAGGCAGGGCTACCATGCTCATCCCTGCATGCCCCCAGGTTAATAGGAAATGTGAAGTCTATGCTCAAAGCCCATAGTATTGCCACTCTGCACTAGTGATATGTTCAATAGTGCCCCATCGCTGCCCGATGATATGCATCTTGTGATGTCCACAAATTGTAGTCGTGTTCTTGGGATTATCACTTTGCTCATTGTGAAGACCTGTATCGCGGACATGACCTCTTCTGGGGCTGGTTTCATAAAGGCTTTTGCCTGGTGCAGATAGGAAACTAAAATATTTTGGTATCTGCTGCACAAGGACTATCAGTAACACCTGCTGGACCATTATGATGGCCGCTTATATAGGACTGATGCCTGACACCAGCTTACCAAGGATGTGAGTGATACAACTTGGATCATTGACTTTGGTAACCAACTCGGGTATAGCTACGGTGACCTGTGAAGGCATGATACTATACTGCTCTGCCATTAGCAGTCAGAAATTAGGGAGAATGTTCCAACATTTACCAGTAATAATTGTATTTAAGTGTTGCCATTTTGAATGCTTTCACCTATTGTCTGTTAGTTTCTATGCATACCATTAATAGTTTCTCAGTGTACTGAATAGTCCTTTCTTTATAGCAGCTGAGCAGAGGAACTTCAACAGAGAAGCTTGTCAAATGAGGTCTGAAAGGTTGTCTAGGTGACAGGGTATGTCTGCTTTGTTCATGTTTGTCATATGCAATTAAAATTTTGTTAGTCATAGACGTGTACTAATGTATTATAATTAATCTCTGTTTTGGTTTCTCCTTCTACAGGCTAAGCTGTGGTACAGGATGTAGACCACCTGGGTCTGCTTCAGTCAAAAAACTTGGTGCTGGGTCACCATCACCAGACCTGACTCTCAGAAGGGGGTGGGGCATCCTGCTGAAGGTATTTGAAGGGCTTGCTGGCAGTCACCTTGATCATCTTTCAGGAGGGAGATAGAGGCTTCCTTTTTGGAAGTAGCCTGGGGGGAGGTCTCCCTTAATAAGCCACCATCAGTTGCAGAAACTAGTTACATTTAAGGTGTACCACCAGCTGGACTCTTTCAGAAGGACCATAGATTACCTCCTGATATGACTGATAGAGTCATGCATTTGGCAAGGCCCATCCACCGGGCTGTCAGGGGCAGAATCTTCTTATGATATCAGCCACAAAGGTGAATGACATCTAGGTAGGATGTCTCCACTGGACTGGTTAGGCAAACATTCTGTATCATGCCCTATCTCCCTTTATGGTGTTCCTCTTTCTTATGTGCCACTTTTCATACCCTCTTAGTAGTCCACTCCTTTCCATCATCAGTTGGCCTTTCTCTGCATGTCTGTGTCCCTGTACTGCTGTACTATGTTTTGTGTCCATATCTCTCCCTGTTTTTTTCTGGTTATATTTTATATTTGTTTGTCTGCTCTTGGTTCCTTCCCAACTTCAGCTTTTTCTTTCCACACTGATTCTTTTTTACTATCCACATATATCCTTCTTAAAGAAAGGAAAATGTGCACCTATCCTAAAAATGCCCATGTGTGTGCTTCTCTGACTGTTCCTGCCTCATATGTCCTACCATTTTTTCCACTTTCTATAATGTACTGAGATGGTAGTTTGCTGTGATGGTGGCCATCTATGTTGCAGCTGTAAGACACTCTGAAGCATGTGTAAATGTACACAACCTTGGGTATACTGCCTTACTGTTTTTATCATGTTTGTCAAATGACCACCCATAGCATGGCTACTTTGTTAAAGTGCAGTAGCATGACAGCTTCCAGTAATGTGGTTTGCAGAATTTTTTCTGGAATATGGGTGCCATTCTATTCCCTACTACACAGCTAAGCAATATTAGGTCACATCACAGTATGGCATTTTTGATATTTAACACTGTGCAGTGCCACTACCAATGCTTCTGAGTAAACCCCAGTAGTCACAGATCAGTCTTATCTGGCAGCTTTCAGATGCTTCTTAATCTGTGGGATCTGCACATCCAGGTCACTAACTGGACAGTTTGATTTTGGATTTCTGAAAAAAAAATTGCAGTGTGATTTCTAGCAGTCATGCATGGTACTGCTGATTCTCCTTGAGTCTTACAGTAACATTATTAGAAGTTTGCAAAGGCACTCTCATGGTTAGAACAAAAGAGCTGGTGGGTAATTTATGAAATTATGTTTCCATCACAATGTAACTGTTAGCATTACTATAGGTACTGAAATCACAGTACCAAAACTGCATTGTGATAGAATGCTTTTGACGTTAAGCAATAATGCCGTGTGACCATTGTCACAATCAAAGTATTATTTATCTCTAACGTGAAAGCAGTAAGTGAATGGACCGTAGATACAAGTAGTGTCAGACCGGTTACTGTTCCATAAATGTGTACCTCACTGGACTGAAGGTCCTTTACATGCCACTGCATGCAGAAGTAGGTAGACCTAGGCTACCTCTTGATGTCACTGAGATAAATGCAGTGGCTAAGAAAATCAATTTCAGGTGCCACTTGTAGATCAGAGTGTAAAGTGTGTGTGCTATGTCTTTAAGAAGCATGTGAGGCTGTGTGTGCATGTATAAATTCCAGACACGTGCAATCCCTAGTGTCATTTTGTAGAATCAGCCAGAGAGTGAACATGTATGATCTTAGTTGTTAGTTTGTATATAAGTTACTTAAGTCATAGTAAATAAGCCTTTATAGTGATGTGTTTGTATAGAATAAAGCTTCTTAAACAGAACCCGCAAAGACTCGTTTATTTGTGTACCTACATGAAAGTGACATGGTGTCATAACCGGGATGGAAAAGAGAAGAACATTTGGAGCCATGAGATGTAGACACCAGTGAAGGTGAAACCAAGAGAAAACAATACAGACACAACCAGAAAGAATCAAAAGTAATGAAAAATAATACAAATTATTTACTCGATGCAAAAAGAGCCAAGAAAGGGCATTACAAGGGCACAAACCACATTATCAGGCAAGCGAAAAGTACAAAAAAAGTTTAACTAAAGAAAATGTTTACAATAAAAGTATTTGACAAGACAATTGAGTTTTAAGTATAAAACACACATGTTTAAGGCAATGTGAGCATGTTTAAGGCAGAAGGAGTGTGTTCAAGGATGAATTTGGCATGTTTAGAGTAAAATGAGCACAAGAAAAGTATGTTGGGCATAAAAAGGGCTTAAAGAAGCAAAATTAATACAATAAGAAAAGAGAAAAGGACACAGTAAGGAAAAATAAAGCAGGGTGACTTCTTGTGTTTGGGCTTAACTATGACTTCGTATTGTATCAAGGGCATAATTAAAGTTATTCAAAGTATCTCAGAGTGTGTAAAAGTGCTTACAGTGTGTGCTTATTACTGTGCATGTATTTCAAAGAGTTCACTGTGTGCAAAGTGCAACTATTTCATGTAATCCAGTCAAAGCATGGTTATTTGAAGAAAAGTTCTTGTGCTGGGTGTGTCTATTGCCGCCATTACAGAGTGCTTCTTGTACTGTAAAGAGTTGCCTAGCAAAGTGCCACCATTTTGGGGACAGTTCAGTGTACTGCATGTAGTCATTTGCAAAGTGCAAATACTTCAAAAGATATTGAATTTGGGCAACAGAAGTTCAATTTATTCTCATTGCACAGTTGCTTAATATGTTTTTTGCATTGATAAAACGTGTTTCGTACTAAAGATTGCAAGAGTATTATACTGCTCATGAATTGCTCAGTTGCATCGTAAAGTTCTTAAATGTCTTTTAAAGTGATGAGTTTGACAAGTGATGATTCTTGGCTTTAGCATTCCTGCCTTTATCAATAAAGTTCCAGTGATTGCTTTAGCATTTCTGCCTTTACCAATTTCGAAAGTAAATGACTTTATCATTTCTGCCTTTACTAGTTCCACAAGCATAGCGAGTGATGATAAATTACTTTAGCATTTCTGCCTTTACCAATCATATATTTCGTAAAGCATCAAAAAGTCTGAGAAATTATTCCATAAAGCTCTGTAAAGCATCAAAAAGTTTGAAAAACTATTCCGCAAAGTTCCATAAAGCATTGATAGCCTGAAAACGTTATTTCGCAAAGCACAGTAAAGCATCGAGAAATCTAAAAAAGCTATTTCTCAAAGCACATTAAAGCACTGAACAATTTAAAAAGCTATTTCTCAAAGTACAGTAAAGCACTGAGAAATCTGAAAAGCTATTTCACAAAGTGCAATAAAGCATCGAGAAGCCTGAGAAGTTTATTTTGCAAAGTCCAGTTATTTGAAAGTACTATGAGGTTGCTCATTCGCACAATTCCGATAAGCTTAAAGAGAGAAAATAAGTACAGTGCACAAAAGCATTGTGCAAATTGTTTATGCCAACTACTTATGCATGAGTGTGTGTGTGTGTGTGTGTGTGTGTGTGTGTGTGTGTGTGTGTGTGTGTGTGTGTGTATTTGTGCATATTTGCAAGACCCTTTGCTGGTATGTGTTAATATGGCAGACGGATTTTGAAAACCTCAGCCACTTGTATTTGATCAGAATATTGCAGACAACTGGAGAATATTTGAACAAGAATATGATATTTTCATACAAGCAGCTTATGCAGATAAAGAGGCATGTACCAAGGCATTCATTTTGCTAAATCTAGCAGGATCTGAAGCCATAGAAAGAGAACTTTCATTTGTATATGCACCAGCAGTGTATGAAGGTGAAGGTTCAGACTGCCATATTGTTGTGCAAGCTGAATCAAGGGAAGACCCCGAGTGTTTGAAGCATAAGTTCAGAGAAATGTGCAACCCCCAGATGAACATTACATTAGAGAGGCATTTGTTCATAGGTTCATAGGTTGGTACTAGGCTATCGGTCCTAGGGCCTATACAAGCCTAGCCATAACAATTCCCTGGCTATTTCTTCCCATAATATTTACTTCCCTGGACCCCAGTCTAGCAGGGTGACTGACATGATCTCCGCAGTGAATTTCCTATCTCCCATCCAATCATCAAGGTTCCTTTTGAAGAGGGCCAAAGAGGCGCTCTGCTTGACATGTATGGGCAGTCTATTCCAGAATCTGGGGAGTCTCTGGGTCAGGAACCTATCCCTCCAGCATGTTTTGTTCATTGTGATGACAAGATTTAGACCCCTGGAGTGTGTGTCTCTGAGGAGAACATTATAGTCGCAGCACTTAGCCACTAAGCCATCACAGCAGTTTTACACAAGAAATCAGAAACCAGGGGAAACATTTGCAGCTTATATAACTTGACTTGAGAAACAGAGCTAAAACATGTCAGTTTGGTGATTTGAAAGATGAGCTGCTAAAGGTCAGACTTGTGTGTGATATTAATAGTGCTGCAGTGTGAAAGATTTTACTTTGTGACAGTGATTTGACATAAAGTAAAGCAATAGAGAGTTGTCAGATCCATGAGGTGACAGAAAGACATATGAACATGCTTGCGAGTGACAAAAGCATGGTTTCAGTGATCTCCAGAGCAAATGTAGATAGTATGCAACACGTGGCAAGCAGAAACAGGCCTAAGCAAGGGGCCACCACAGGGTTTCCAAAGAAGGTACAGAGTTTTCCAGAAAGTTCCAGAAAAAGTGCAAGCTCTAACACCAGCTCAGTACACCACAAATGTGAGTCAGCAAAATCCAAGTCTAGTTTTATTGTTAACTGTTGCAATTGTGGTGCAAATCATGAGTCTAAAAGAGAGAAGCGTTTAGCGTATAGTTAGCAATGCCACATGCGTTAGAAATGGAACCATTTTCAAAAGTTTTGCAAATCAAGTAAGCCTCACTCAGTTGCAAACAAAGGTCGCACTAAAAAACAAGTTGATCAAGTAGAGCCAAAACAGATGGTGTATCAGAACTTGAAGAAAGAGTTGATGCAGTAAACTTATTAACAAGGAGTGAAGTGTTTTGTATGATTCAGATTAATGGAAAATCCACAGAGCTCAAAGTAGATACTGGGTCAAGGTGTAATGTTATACCAGCGGACATATTTACAAAAGTGAGAACTAATGAACAACTCAATGTAACCAGCAGTGTGACACTTGTTGAGTATGGAGGTGAAGAAATTCAGACCGAAGGTTCAGTGCTACTTTCATGTTATTCGGCTACGAACTGTTACATCTTATTATTCTACATAGTCCAATGGTCAGTGCAATCTTTACTAGGTCTCAAAGATAGTTTGAGAATGAATCTACTTTCTTTTGCTAAAGAAGTTCATCATGTGAGTGCAGTTTTGATTTCTAATTTCTCCAAAGCCATTTTCTCAGAGTATGCTGATGTTTTCAATGACAAATTGGGCAAACATCCAGTTGTCTATTTTATGAAGTTATATTCTGAGATCCCTCCAGTAGTCAGACCAGTAAGAAGAGTTCCAATAGCAATGCAGAATAAAGTTAAAGCTCAGTTAGATATGGTGCAGCAAGGGAAGATTTGTCCAGTCACAGAACCAACTGAATGGGTGTTGTCCATGGTAGCCACTCACAAACAAGGCTCAGATGAAATCAGAATATGCGTTGACCCTAGAGATTTGAGCAAAGCATTCTAGAGGCCATATCATCCAATGTGCACAGTTGAGGAAGTTGCAGCTCTAATACCAAATTCCACTGTATTTTCTATTTTGGATGCAAAGAGTTCATTTTGGCAAGTGATACTTGATTGCATATCCTCATTTCTAACTACTTTTATTACTCTGTTTAGCAGATACAGATTCCTAAGGATGCCATTTGAATAAATTCTGCAAGTGAAGTCTTTCAGCGTGCAGTGCACCAAATTTCTTCACGTTGTCCTTGTGGCATAATAGTAGACAATCTATTAGCTGGAGGCAATGGCAAAGCAGAGCATGATAAAAACCTCAAGAAAGTTTTAGACAGAGCACATGAAGCAAACTTGAAGCTCAACCCTCTGAAGTGCAAATTCAGGCTTCCAAAAATTATGTACGTATGTCATTTATTTACAAGTACAGGCTTAAGACCTGACCCAACCAAACAAACAGCTATTTTAGATATGTCAGTATCAGATAATGTGCAAGGTTTACAGTATTTTCTGGGCATGGTCAGCTATTTAGGCAAGTTTATACCAGGCTTCAGTGAGTTGACAGCACCTTTGAGATAGCTAACATGCAAAAATGTATGTTCATGGATGGAACATCATCAGAAGGCGTTTGATGACCTTAAGGAGAAAATTGCCACCCCACCTACGTTATGGTACAATGATGTGAATAAACTAGTTTTTCTTTCCTGTGATGCTTCAAATGTTGGTCTTGGTGAAGCTATTCTTCAAGAGGGCACACCAATAGCCTATACATCTAGGACACTTACACAAACTGAGATGCATTATGTTCAAATTGCGAAAGAGCTTTTGCCGATAGTTTTCACGTTTCAAGTTTCTCGATTATATTTACTGTCGAGCTATTCAGATTGAAACTGATCATCAATCTCTAGTTATCATTCTAAAGAAGCCTATGCATTCTGCTCCAGCGAGATTACAAAGAATGATGCTCAAACTGCAAAAGTACAATTTCAAAATGGTTTACACTAAAGGTAAATTGCTCTATTTGGCTGATACCTTATCCAGATCGCCTAGAAGTACAAGAAACAGAACAGCTTGATGCTCAAACTTTTGACTTTGATGTAATGTCAGTGCATAATTTTTGCACCACTAGACTTGATGAGTTGAGAGATCACACTACGACAGATTAATTTTCACAAAAGCTTAATCATTATATCAATGCCAGATGGCCATCAAAGCATTCTAGTGTATCACCTGAGGTGCAATTGTATTTTCCTTACAGAGATGAATTGTTGATGGAAGATGGCATTATTTTCAAAGGTCCTAAAATTGTTGTTCCTGCTTCCCTACAGCAAGAATATATTCAAATTTTGCATCGTGGTCACCCAGGTTTATTATCCACTTAGAGAAGGGCAAGAGAACTAGTATTTTGGCCTTCATTATTGAAAGATATTGATAACGTTCTTTCTTCTTGTTCAGTATGTAATAGTACCAAAGCGCATTTGCAAAGAGAACCGCTTCAGCTATATCCAATAACTGAACTACCTTGGTCTACTGTAGCATCTAATATCTTTGACTGGAACAATCAACACTACTTAGTTCTGGTAGACTCCTATACGAACTGGTTTGAGATTGATCAGCTACCAAACTTAACCTCAACAGCTGTTATTACTAAGTTGAAACATCATTTTTCATTTCATGGTAGTCCACACAAACTTTATTCTGACAATGGTACTCAATTTATTAGCCAGTTGTTTCAGAAGTTTGCAATAGAATGGGACTTTGTACATGTCACTAGTAGACCTGAGTATCCTCAGTCCAATGGTCTAGCTGAACGAGCAGTAGAGAGTGCAAAGCAATTACTTGAGAAGGCAAAGTGTGACAATACTGATGTATTATTGAATTTACTTAATGTCAGAAACATACCCCGTGATAATATTCTTGGCTCACCTGCTCAAAGACTGCTTTCCAGACAAACTACCCTATTTCATCAAGTTTGTTGCACCCTAACTCTAAGAACAATAAAACCATCAAAGCACAATTTTTGAAGAAACATAATATCCAGAAATCTAGTTAGACAGATTGAGCAGATTACTTCATTCACTGAGAGAAGGAGAGACAGTATGAATTCAGACAACAAAAGGTTTCATTCGAATAGGACAGATTACAGGCATCTGTGTCAAGCCAAGATCCTATTTGGTAAGCTCTAAGGCTGTGGAGTGTAGAAGGAATCGCAGACATCTTCTTCCTGTACTGGAATCATCATCATTGCAATCACAATATTGTATCTGTGATGCAAACTCTAAATCAAAGAATGAGTGAGACATTGTTTCCAGACCAGAATGTGTTCAAAAGTCCGATTCTGTTTCAGAAAGTAATTTGAGCATTCCACAGGTCAACCATTTTATAGAGACTGTCCCATTTGCTAAATCTAATTCCCAATTTTATGTCACATGATATGGGTGAGTTTCTAAGCCTAGTGTGAAATACACAGCAACATGGACTTGATTACATATATATGTGTACGTAGTATTGTATAATGCATGTCTTTAGCAGCTTATATGTGATTTCTGCATGTTAAACAATCTCATAACAAATTGCATGATCTATTTTTCAGAGGGAGGATGTAGATCAGAGTGTAATGTATGTGTGCTATGTCTTTAAGAAGCATGTGAGGCTGTGCATCCATGTATAAATTCCAGATGCATGCATTCCCTAGTGTCATTTGTAGAAGCAGCCAGAGGGTGAGCATGTATGATCGCAGTATTTAGTTCGTATATTAGTTACTTAAGCCATAGTCAATAAGCCTCCATAGTGATGTGTCTGTATAGAATAAAGCTACTTAAACAGAACCCACGAAGACTCATTTATTCGTGTACCAACACGAAAGCAACATCACTGTTCTAATGAAAAAACATTCTTACCCCAGTTGTTTATCGCATCCCTCTAATGCTTTCCTTTATCCTGCAAATCAAGCGCTGGCATGCTTGTTTCTCTCAGGTACCAGTCTGAAATAGACTTCTTTTAACACATCATTTTGTACTTTCTGAAGTGACTCCCAGATGTGTAAGTTATAATATTAATTTTAAACCATATGTCAGTAACCTCACCAAGAAATGAGGCCTGCATTCTTTGATCCAGGCTACTGACACAAATCTGTGATCTCCATAACCAGGGTAAGCGATACTTTCTATGTTGCGGTGCTTTATTTGAAAAGGGAAACTACACCTGCTTTCAACACTGTAAAACATCACTAATTGGTATACAAATATTAAGCATTGCTTTTGGATGACATCATTATTTAATGACAGTGCATCTTTATGCTAACAAAATAGACAGGCAAAAAGTATAATGCTGGCATACATCCAAAATACATGCTTCAGTTAAGCAAGTTGTTTAATAATTTTAGCTTTGCCCCACTTCTAAGTGATCATGTAATGATGACACTCTTTTTATGGAAATGTTTATAGCTTTTGTTCATATTTTTCTTACTCAGAACTTGAGTATTGTGATAAACTATTGTTTTCATGATAAATAAGATTTGCCATAAAAGAGCTTCAAGTCTTTAAATTTCCTTGCTTTATACTTAATGTTTAAAAAGGCCAGGGTTTGCAAAAAAAGTTTCTAATACCATGATGTGTGCTATCATGGCAAACTGATAGTTAAAAGTACCATCCATGTTTTTTGTAACACTTGGCATCTATTGTTATTCTAGGGAAGCAAGCTGTGTGAGAGATTTTATCTGCACAGGATGCTACAATGACAAATTCTCATAAAACGCTGCTGTATTAGTGCCCCACAAATCCTAGTTATGTAGCAGACAGACCTCTTGTAAGATGGAACAATTAGTGCTGTAAGACAATGCTAGAAGTCTAAACCTCGAAATGCACTCTCTCGAGGCACTCCTAAAAATGGAGAACATCGATATCTGTGCAGTAACTGAGACCTGGTTCAAGGCTCCAGAGAGCACCCCTGCAATACCAGGCTACAACTCTTACCACACTTTTCGGCCACCAAACCAGGACCGAAACACTAAAGGTGGATGAGTGTCAATATTCACCAAGGATATTCACACCACCAGGCTAGTTGGCCAACACAATGTGTCTGAAATTCTCCAAGTGCAACTAACACTAGGTAAGACTGCAATCCAAATTGTAGCTTGCTACAGATCCCCCACCATACCCCAAGATTCTCACTACACCTTTCTAAACATACTGGAAAATATTAAGATAGAACCAAACACCCTAATACTGGGTGATTTTAACTACCCTGCCATTAACTGGGAAAACTACTCATGTCCCAACACCTTTGCTAGCGGTTCTTGGAATTCATAAATTCCAACGCCCTGGATCAACTAATCCATAGTCCCACCAGGGACTCCAATATCCTAGACCTGGTCATTACTAACATGGGAAATCAATGCTCCATACCTATGGTCACGCCCTCGTTAGTCAGGTCTGACCATAAGCTAATCACCCTTAACATCCACATCCCACCCCCACCCCCAGTAAAGAAACCACCATAAAAACTTCTCCAAAGCCAACTTCATGCTACTCAAGTCAGAAGTGACAAACTTCATGACACCCATGCAGACGGAACTGAAAGTTCAACTGCTGAATCCTACACTAAGGCACTGTACGAGCACATCCACTCATGCATGAATCGTGCCATCCCAAATAGAACCAAAATGCTCTCATCCAAAAAGGAAGCCAATCTGGTGGTCCCCTGCCATAAACAAACTTTACAACAAAAGGAAGAAACTTTTGCAGAAAAGAGGAAAATCCCAGGATGCAAAAACTCCCTTACTAGCCTCAGTAAGAAACTGAGATGCCTCATAAAATCCTCCAAAGCTAGTTATGAAAATAAAATTGCCAAAGATTCCAAAGACAACCACAAAGCATTCTATAACTATGTCAAGAATCTAAATGGCAATGCTCAGATCTGCTCTGAGCTAAAACAGAATGGCATTAAATATACTGATCCGAAGGATATTGCCAATATCCTGGCAGATCGATTCAGTGCCAACTTCAACCCCCTCTCACCCCCTAAATGGCCCATCTCAATACCGGAAGATTGCCAAATTCCAGTAATAACAGCCACACAGGTACAAAACGCACTCTCTAAAGCCAAGAATACAGCATCCATGGGACCAGATGACATCCCAGGCTGTGTACTACATGAACTACAATATGAACTGGCACCTCACCTAAGTGTCATGTTTAATCATAGCCTCACCTCAGGTTTCATGCCCACTGAGTGGCGCAGAGCTACAGTTATCCCAATCCACAAGGGGGGATCCACCTCGGATCCTGGAAAGTACCGTCCCATCAGTCTGACAAGCCTTATCTGCAAGGCCATGGAGCGTATTATCATGGAACTTATAAACAAAGACATTGGCAACCTTCAAACACTGGACCCCACCCAGTTTGGGTTTGTGAAGGGCCGATCTTGTCTCCTGAACCTGATTGACTTCTTTGAATCAGTCTCCAGAGCCATGGACAAGGGTAAGGTGGTCCATACAGCCTATCTAGACCTTGCCAAGGCCTTTGACACCATCCCCCACTCTGGAATCATAGATAAACTTACTAAGTTGGGCATTAATCCCTATGTCACTCAATGGGTTGCCAAATGGCTTACTGATAGAACCCACACTGTAAAAGTAGCCGACTCCAAATCCAGCTCCAGACAAGTGACAAGTGGAGTACCTCAGGGTTCAGTCCTGGGGCCGCTCTTGTTTGGCATCTACTTCTCTGAGGTACAGGTCAACACTAAGGGACTCTGGCTAACAAAGTTTGCAGATGACTGCAAACTGGGAGCCATTATTGAATCCCCAAATGATGTGGATACTCTACAAAAGGGCCTTACAGAAACAAATGCTTGGTGCCAGAGCCATGGGCTCAAGCTCAATGCCAAGAAATGTATTGTTATCCCCTTTGGGAAAAACATGTATCCATGAATTACCATATAGGTGGCAGTACACTAAACACAGAAAGTGTGATAAGAGACTTAGGGACACAGGTGGACAGTGGTCTCACCTTCAATAACCACATCGCCACAACAGTCAGGAAATCCTTCTATGTGGCACACCTCATCATGAAGGGCTTTTCATCCAGAAAAAAGGAGGTCATTGTCCCACTGTACTCATCCCTCATTAGACCCATTATAGAATACAATGCTCCATTTGGTATGTACCTCTCAAGACATCTGCAACAACTGGAAAGGCCTCAGAAATACCTCACTAAAAGAATCACAGGCCTAAAGCAGATGCCCTACGCTGACCGCCTTAAAAAACTCCAGCTATACTCTGTCGCATATCATCTACTCAGAGGCGATCTCTGCTTAACATACAAGGCCATGTCAAACCCAGAGCTGTTGGACATGCTACACTTAAAGAAATTCCAATCCCTCAGAGCTACACGCTCCATGGATCTAAACCTTCTCATCACAATAAACAAAACATGCTGGAGGGATAGGTTCCTGACCCAGAGACTCCCCAGACTCTGGAATAGATTGCCCATACATGTCAAGCAGAGTGCCTCTTTGGACCTCTTCAAGAGGAACCTTGACGATTGGATGGGAGAAAGGAAATTCACCCCAGGGATCACGTCAGTCGCCCTGCTAGACAGGGGTCCAGGAAAGTAAATAATGTGGGAAGAAATAGCCAGGGAATTGTTATGGCTAGGCTTGTATAGGCCCTAGGGCTGATAGCCTAGTACCAACCTATGAACCTATGAACCTATGAACATAAATTAACTAAATAAAAACTGCAGATTGTAAGCCGGGTGGGCAGTGGGTAGAACATAACTAACAGTGCAGTGAAGTTGGTATGAAGTTATGTTTTAAGGTTGGTATGCAGTGACACTGATATGCAGTGATTTAGTGCTGCTGACATGCATTGATGTTGGTATGTGGTGATGTAGTGCTGCTAGGTATGCCATAGTGTTATGCAGTGATATAGTTTTGTCAGTTTGCAGTGATATATGCTGCTGTATTTCTGTAGGGCATTTGGTGGCACTGGTATGTAGTGATGTTGCTGTCCAGTGATGATGTGCTGTCGGAATGCAGTGGAATAGTGCCATTGGGCATGCAGTGCTGTTCTCATGCAGTGATGCAGTGCTGTCAACATACAGTGGTATGAGTAGCGATGCCTTGTTTGCAAAAGCACGGGTGGTGATATACAGTGGGGTTGACGTGCAGTGTTGTCTTGTTGTTAGTATGCACTGGAAGTGGTTTGTAGCTCTGTTGGCATGCATTGGTTATAAACAATGATGTAGTACTGTTGACATGCACTGAAAGTGGTTTACAATAATGTAGTGTTGTTGGTATGTAATGAATTTGATATACAGTGATGTAGTGCTATTGACATACAATGTTGGTATGCAGTGGTATCAGGTGCTGTAGTGTTGGACTAAGAGTGGCATTGGTATGCAGTGATATTACAGTGCAGTGATGCAGTGGTATTCACATGCACTAGTGTAGTGCTTTTTGCATGCAGTGGTGTTTGTATGCAGTGAAACAATGATGCTGAGGTACAGTGGTGTTATAAGCAGCTTTGGAGTGGGCAGCAGAAAAGGGACAGCTAGTAATGATAGTGTTTCTCCATCATAAAGCCCTAACCAAACAGTGACTGAAGAAACAAGACCTCTGCTCTAAGACCATTAAGGACTGTAGGGTTTGTCCTCTGTGCTAATTAATAGTTTGTAGGGTAAAGCTAAAAGCAAAGACTTAGAGTAAGTGTTATAGTTCACTTTATTTATGCGCCATATCAGAATGTGTCTAGTGCACTGTATTTATTTAAAAAAAACAAACACCTTTTTATTTAATTACTCAAATTTATATTTCTGCAAATGTTGCACTTTTATATTTGCATCTAATATTAAAAATCTTGCTTTATGATTATGATGTAAAGGCAGGGATATCGAGGGGCATAGTCTCTTAAAGTCTATATCATGGTGTTTTACATGTCTTATTTTATATTAATTACAAGCACTGACCATGTAACAAGACCCTTATTAGATAATCTGTGTCCTTGATTGATTATTTTTATGTTTTAAGTCTTAAAATATAATGATACCAGTAGACAAACATCTTGGTCTCCTATATTTTCAGTGTATGTTTATTAAGTTTATTGAATTTGTTGTGATACTGAAATGAATTAGAGAATCAAACCATATTTCCATATGAATATTTGAAAAAAAATAATGTTTTTAAAAGATTGTAGTATAAGATTTAAGTATTCTGAATCTGTAGCGTGGAATACTTTATACTGAATTAGATTACAAGATAATGACAAAGATAATGCCAATATAAATTATTTGAATTAGTTGGAATATAATTAAGTAAAATACTAATCTTGCGATCAAGAATAGTTAAATGTAAGGTTTTCCAATTTGAATTATAGTTAGGATCAATCCAATATAAAAGACATAGAACATTCTCACAGAGAGTTCACTACAAATTATCTAGAGTTATCTGCTTTACATTTTAAGTGTAAAGGGGCATTTTTAATACTAGAGGTGAATTCACAACTACAGTTTTGCTTTAAAGTATATTTGCTAGTAATTAAATTAAAAAAATGTTTTTAGGCAATTAACTTCAAAGGACAGTAGGCACTGCATACTATAGTAAAAAGCTTTAAAAAGTTGATTATTTTGAGTTTCACTGAACAGTGAAGATGATGGCTGAATATAAAGATATAACATACAAAACATTTCAAGAGGAAAAGATGATTAATGAAACTACAATGAGCAGCTGATGAGCACAAGCAGAATCACATGCAAAAACACACGCTCGCACACACACACACACACACACACACACACACACACACACACGCACATACGCACACATGTCAAAGAATTGCAGGGGAGGGCTTCTGATAATAGTCACAACATTAATTAAGTGCTCTACTTAATTTGTGAAAAAAGCATTCTGCTACATTTTTAGGCATAGCAAGCATTGTTGGAATTTTTTCTGAGACCAAAAGTTAGGAAGACTAGGGAAGGCAGCATTTCCCTTGATAAGTTTTGTGATGCGTCATACTCCCAAATACAAAAATAGACCTCTGAGTGTGTGTGTGTGTGTGTGTGTGTGTGTGTGTGTGTGTGTGTGTGTGTGTGCGCGCGCACAGGAGTGGTGTATGACAGATGTATGTGTGCGTGTGTGTGTGCGTGTGCACAGGAGTGGTGTATGACAGATGCATCCTAAGTCATTTCTTTTGTTGCTGTGCTGTTTAACTAGGGCAGCAGAGACTTTCTAATATGAAAGGCTACAAGAAAGAACTCAGACTCACCCCTCCCCCACAATTCAGAATGCATGGGCGTATACTTACTGCCAAACTGGGACATATCCAATACCACAGGAAGTGTGGCATGAGCTTGCAGTTCTTATTAAATTATCTTTGCTATTTTTGGAAAGCTGTGCATTCAAGCATAATTAAGCCACAAGGCAAGATTCATAAAAAAAGTGCTTCATGAATGTTGTATGATTTTTAGATTTTCTTCACTATTTGGTGCAGGGTACAATTTTGCGTAGATATTTATTTCATTCTTTATTTTCTTAAAACTTCTCTTATTTTTTCCCACGTCACATCTATCATTATTTAATATATCAGTGTCAGGCACGAGTCTCATACACTACTAAGTTTAAAAATGTCATATGAATGTTTACATGCTGTAGTAAAGTCTGCAGTTGTGATTAGTTGTTTGTACTGGACTAACTTTTCTTTGTTTTTTAGTATAAAAAGCAGAAATCCAATATCATGTTGCTTCTACAACAAAATGTGTTTACATTCTTTTGTGAGTGTTCTGCAGACCTGCCCGGCTGCAGATCTAAAATAACAATAACTCTTACACACAAGCTTTGTTTTACTGAGTAAAACTGCATACTTTATCTACTTATGTCATAGTACCAGCAGAGGACTGGATGGCATTGTTATTTATTTTTTATTTTATATTAATAATATTAATGTATGTACGTATGTATGTATTATTTAATTTATCTATTTATTTATGTATTTTTATTTTGCAGTTTCTGGAAGTGAGTAGCAAGAGCACATAAAGGATTAAAGCTTCAAAAACTGCTAATAAAAATGTTTTTTTATTTGACAAATTACAACTGAGTTCTGTGCAAAGGAAATAGGGGTAGGCCAAATAACTAATAGCAGAAAGAGTGAACCCAAGACAAGCTAATGTAACACAAAATTATAATTTTATTTCACTAACAAATTGTGATATAGGGCTATCTGAGTACCAGCTTATTTCTGTTTTCAGATTTGTTTAATCTTTTTTTTGAAAATTGATAATTGAGGTTTAGAATGAAAATAAATAGATAGATAGATAGATAGATAGATAGATAGATAGATAGATAGATAGATAGATAGATAGATAATTATTAGAGATAGATGCTTCCTAGACTGGAGACAAGATGTCTGTGTGTGATGCCAGGGGTCTATATTTTAATATCTATCTGCCATAACATCAAATGGCAGGATAACAAAACCCAGAATATTAAATTAGCTTTTCACACAAATTTCGGTAAAACAAAAAAGAAAACATTTTTTGCAGTGGACAAGACCTACCTGTACCCCCTCACCCCCTGCATATTATAGATAGCAACTTCATGATCACTCCACATTAGGAAAAGAACAAAGACTCAGACCCATGAACTATAAGCATTTCAGTGAAAAGCCAATTTGATATTCTGTGTTCTGATATCCTACCTTTCAATGTTACAGCAGTTCTATATTTTAGCAGAGACCCATGATGCCAGTGCCTCAGACTGCTAGCCAGCACTTTCAGGGTAGGCTTGAGAATCGAGAAGCTCAGTTTGAGTTCTCCTTCAGCAGACTGAGGGTGTGAAGTCTCATTTGCAGAATTCCACTGTGCTGGAAACTAGGGACTTTAGTGTGCACAGTGGAGTACTAGGTTTATGGTTCCAAAACAGCACTGTGGGTATGCAGCTATTGAAATTATCGTGTTTCAGTGCAATTATTCATGTACACTGAAATGAGGCATTGCAGATGGTCTGATCTGTTATATGAAGGCCACTTGATCCCCACCCAACCTTTCCATGACAACAACTGGAGGAATTTGGAAGTAAGTAAGGCGCATTTTGGTAGGTGAGTCTTATTGGACTGCAAATGTGATTGCTTTAGACTAGACATTCATGAATGGGGTGCAATTAAGAAAATAATCTTTTTTATACTAAATTTTACCTCCTTCCCATAGGCTGTTGTGGTCATTTTAACCTGCTATGGGCTAGCCCAGCTTATTTTATAGGCTCATATGAGATTTCTACGCTAACAGCTCAAGAGCCTTTACAAGTCTTGCCAGTTTTACCAATATTTTACTCAATTTTCTACCCCTAGGGAAAAGATAACAAGGTTCAACAAGTGGAGTTTTGACAATTTTTACAGACTGTCTCTGTCCATGAGGCACGTGAGTACCACTCCAGGAGTGAATTTGCAATTTTCCATCCATCAGTCCAGATTGCGCTTGAAGACGATCAGGCAAGAGCTCTGCTTCAAGTGAATAAGATGCCTATTCCATATGAGAGCAGTCTCTGGGACACAGATCTGTCTCTCCAGAATGATCTATTCATGGCAGAGATCTGGTTTAGATCTTTGGAGCGGGTAACCCTTGTGCAGTTAGTTTTGCGAATATGCAACATTTTCATCAAGGCTGGGTCAGAGACTGCTTTGCAGGTTAGGCACAGATCACCCCTCAGTAATTGGAAGGAAACTGAATATAGTGATGGGGCTTTTAATTGGTCCACATATGACATGGTGGTTATACCTTGTATATTTATTTTAGTGAGAAACCTCTGGGGACACTCCAGCTGTTGTAGGTGCTTGGTGAACTACATGCCAAAGGGTGCATTGTACTCGATTATTGGTCTGATGACAGACGAGTACATTGGGACAATGACATCCTTAGATGTAGATGCCATGCCCTTATGTATAAGCTGAGCCACACAGAAAGATATCCTCACCACTGTGGACTCTAAGTCAAAGTTCAGATTACTATCTCTCCAAGTACCAAGATCTTTCACCACTGAGTCCACTCTTAGAGAGTGATATCAATATTCTAATTTGCAAGGGTATTTGATTTCCATAAGGGTACTATTATGCACTTCATCACATTTAGTTTAAGGCCATGGCTCTGACGCCAATTATTAGTCTGTATCACACCTTTCTGTAGGATACCAACATCATTTGGGGGGGGTCAATGATTGTCCCCAACTTAGAGTCACCAGCAAACTTGGTCTGTAAAAGGTCATCTACATTTGTTTTCACATCTAGAATTAGAAAAACAAGTTTTACAACAGAAAGACCTACAGACCATCAGGAAATAACACAATAAGCTTTCAGCCAGCAGCTCCAAACTCAGATAGTTTTGCCACAACACACTTCTGCCACAAGACTGCAGTCAGGAAACCCTCTTAATGTAAAAATGCTGGTTTTAGAGCTCAAGTGCAGGGAAACTACATAGTCTAGATACTACTGGCCTATAAAACTAGCAGACACAATGTAATTGAGTAGCAGTGGAAACAATTCAGCGTTGAAATTGTAGTAAAGTGCATGAAATGTAGCAATTAATACAGGATTATTTTAAAATGCAGTAAAAATAATCATCAGAACTGAAAAATGATACTTATTTTCATTCTATTAGCAGCAGATGGCTTTAGAAGTAGCATTTCACCTGCTAATCCAGGCCTGTCTGTTTCAGAGTTTTAGAGTAGAGCTGTACCAGGGTGGGTATGAGGTCAGTGGTGGTAGATAACAGATGTGATGACATTACGATGCTTCAGCTACCTGCATTTCCAGGTTAGTTTTGTTAATTCTTAGCATGTTAGTAACCCATCAGTGACGCTAGCACTTGTGAGTGTCATATTTATCTGCATACCATGCCATTTGCTGTGCATATGTGAGGACCAGTTACATTGTAGCGTACCTGGGGCAGAATGTTGTTACCCTTTTTCCCATCGCATTACAGGGCGCATACCATGCATGTTGGTTTCTAAAGCAAATTTGTTACCCAAGCAAAAGCATGTGCTGGTACACAGTACCACCTCTTCAATGAAATACTGAAACTGAGGACGACTTTGATTTATTTTTTTGGTGGTTGTCCAGTTAGATAGAAAAAAATTATCCCATAGTATATCTAACAAATGACAGCTTGGTTTTCAAGATGCCCTGCTTGTATTTTCTTATTCAGATAAACATCCAATCAGTTTTAAAATTCATATTTAATGTAGATATAGTAGTGGGCGGCCACGGTGGTGGAACGGTTAGCATTGCCGCCTCACAGCAAGAGGATCTCCGGTTTGATCCTCAGCTGGGGTGCCTTCTGTGTGGAGTCTGCATGTCTTCCCTGTGGTTGCGTGGGTTTCCGCCGGGTGCTCTGGTTTCCTCCCACATCCCAAAGACATGCAGTAGGTGGATTGGACACTCCAAATTGGCCCTAGGTGTGTGTGTGTGTGTGTGTGCCTTCTGTGGATGGTTGGGCATCAGGCTGGCAACTTGACACCATAAAACTCCACTGCCAATCATGAGTGGACAGATGATCTGCTGTGGCAACCCCTAACCGGGAAAAGCCGAAAGAAGAAGACGAAGAAGAATTTAATGTAGATATAGCAGTAACTACCCACTGTATTATTTCTGCTTTCTGTCTTCCACTTTCTTGTTGCTGTTCTTCACTTCCTTGCTGCCTTAAACTCACCTGCTTGTTTGGTTTCATGTGATGTTCAGTAGTATTCAAGCACTGGTTTGGGCAAATGCAATGACAAAACTCTTTGTCCTTCTTTGAAATCCTACTACTCTTTTAAATTCTGCTACCTCAAAAGTAGTTGTTTCCAAATCTGCAAACTGACTGAAACTGTATATAAAATAAGAAAGAAATGGATGATACAAAGCTTAATGGTGGTGGAAAAAACAATCATATTATCGGGCGATATCACTCAGAATAGCATTCATGTAGTGATTCTGTCAGAAGGTTCATCAGTTTTCATGGGTTATGAGTCTTTACAGAATTCCTGTAGAGATATGATCAGGGAGAAGTAGGCCTATTTGCCATAGTGTATGGATATGAAAAGTGCAAGGAGTGTATTCAAGGAAAGCTAAGTTAGCATAAACAGACAAGATACCCACTGCAGACTGCATTCAAGATGTGTTTGTGAAAGACACCACCAAGTTTGCAAATAATGCTGCTAAGAGAACCCCAGAAGTCAGCTAATGAAATAAATGTTGACAAGAATACATCAGTTATATTTGGCAATTACTAAATGCAAAGAAGGCACATATTATATATCATGCAGGCCAGGCATGTCAATGCAAATTTCACAGGAAGTGAAGAAGTGATTTGTGAGCACGTCAAGAGGAGAGAGAATTTTTTTTATGCAGCACTGGGAATACCACAAAATAAAGATGGAACAGAAATGTTTCTGTTCACAGGCCATTTTTCACTTAAAATGGATTGACTATAATTTGAAGTTTGTAGAGATCATTAAGTTACAGACTACAACAAGCAATTGTTTTATCAATGCGACTTAAAACTATGTTGTCAAGGACTATAGTGCCTAATGTTTTTGTCATTGGTAATGGTCCACAACATGCAAGTAAGAAATTCAAGGGATTTCTTTTGACCAATGACAATTTTAGCATGTGACCTGTCCAATGGTCAAGTCCAGAGGACAATTTAAACCATTAAAACAAACAAAAAAAAAAACACTGAAGAAAACTCAGAACATTAACAGTGACTGTTGCGTAGATATATGTCTAGATTTTTTTTTTGCAGTATAGAACATTTCCCTTGCAAAATGTGCATCTGTCATCCGCTCAACTATTCATGGGTTGTAGATCAAAGAGTAGTTTACCTATCCTTATTTCCTTACTTCGGCTTGAGAGAGACTGAAAGGAAGTCTGCAGACAAAAGTCCTACTATGATTAGGTCAAGTTGCCTAGGACTAGAGGAAGGGTGCAGGAAAAGCAAGTCCAAAGAGTGCTTGTTGAAGAGCTACCCTTTCCCAAAACTAAAGAAACTTGCGCTTTTAATTTATCTTGATGGTCTATGCTGTACTAAAGTCTCCACAGCAGTCCACATAGTTTTTACTAACTTTTATTTTGTTATCACCCAAAATCCCAGGATAGGGGTTTAGAAATATTGACATGATTTTGTTAAGCTGGTTTTCTCATTGCCACACTGTACTCTGCGTCCTTAGAAGATGTTTATGTTGCTCTACTGTCTTATCACAAAGCATGATTGCATTTCCTTGGAAAGGTGGAACTCAGGATAATTGTTGCTATGTTGCACATTACACTACCAAAAGGCAAGAAGATCACTTGTTTAGAAACAAGGAAAAATAAGTTCACAGATGGGACAAATGGAAGCTGCATATTTCAAAATAATTTTACTGATATTTCATCTAGAATGTGATATGCTTTATTGGGCTTACCTTCATAACAGCAAAACACAGTGGTGCTATTGCTCATATGAGCGAATTGTAACCACGAAATGTAAAACAGCGACAGTTGTAAATGTTCGAAAATCAGCAAATCGAAATGTCGATTTATTGATTTTCAAACATTAATGTAAAAAAAAAAATTAGATAAAGTGTATTGCAGGGGCCTGCACCCCCCGCACCCCCTACTTTATTATTCTAAATCTGAGATCGCACTACAGTGGGGAAAGGAACCATTTCTCAATCCCCACTATAGTGCAATCCACCCCAGAATGTCGAATGTGCAATGATCGAATCTCACTGTGCATTCGCTCATTGCACATTCGAACCTTTATCCATTCGGCATTTGCAAACTTTGCAAACTGCCTTTCGAAAAATTGCTGTTCGCCCTTGTGCAATACACACATGTAAAGGTAAACCCTTTATTGCTTTGTTTTTGATAGCGTAACAGTCTGAGATATTCTTATTCTTCCAAGCCTACATGGAGTTTCTAACAAAATATTCAGTATTTCTTTATTGAGATTCCAATAATTGTAACTATCATTCAGACTTCAAAATATTGTAAAACACTACTGTAAATTCAATTAGTGAAAAAAAGATAATTCCAGACATTTTTTGCAGGGGGCGCAATCTCTCTGCACCTTGCCCCCCCCAAACTCCTCATTCTCTAACTATACTAACTCAGTGTTGCACAAACATGAAGGAAGAGATAAACATGCCTCACCGCGTGGCACCCAGGGCACACTCAGATAAGGACCTATTCCCAGTGTGGGCTCCAATTTAAACAGTTAAAAGTGAAAAGAGAATTTGTACCTTTGAAAAGGGACACTAGGGAAACCCCCTGTCTATCCCTCACCGTGTGGCACCCAGGGCACACTCAGATAAGGACCTATTCCCAGTGTGGGCTCCAATTTAAACAGTTAAAAGTGAAAAGAGAATTTGTACCTTTGAAAAGGGACACTAGGGAAACCCCCTGTCTATCCCTCACTGCGTGGCACCCAGGGCACACTCAGATAAGGACCTATTCCCAGTGTGGGCTCCAATTTAAACAGTTAAAAGTGAAAAGAGAATTTGTACCTTTGAAAGGGACACTAGGAAACCCCTGTCTATCCCTCACCGCGTGGCACCCAGGGCACACTCAGATAAGGACCTATTCCCAGTGTGGGCTCCAATTTAAACAGTTAAAAGTGAAAAGAGAATTTGTACCTTTGAAAAGGGACACTAGGGAAACCCCCTGTCTATCCCTCACTGCGTGGCACCCAGGGCACACTCAGATAAGGACCTATTCCCAGTGTGGGCTCCAATTTAAACAGTTAAAAGTGAAAAGAGAATTTGTACCTTTGAAAAGGGACACTAGGGAAACCCCCTGTCTATCCCTCACCGCGTGGCACCCAGGGCACACTCAGATAAGGACCTATTCCCAGTGTGGGCTCCAATTTAAACAGTTAAAAGTGAAAAGAGAATTTGTACCTTTGAAAAGGGACACTAGGGTAAAATTACTAGCCTACTCATTAATTTGTACACTAAGGAAGTGTGCCATTGGCAGGAACTAGTCAGTACCTAGCAAAATCTGGTAATCTTACAGTATAATTCCATGAATTCAGGTGGTGTCTCACTGAATAGTAGCTTACCTTAACATAAATTGGTACACCTACCTACAGCTACCTTTGAGACCCTGCAGACTCCTGGCGGTGTTTTCCCACGTCAGCGAGGTTTTGTAAACCCTACCCTTTTTCCGCCATTTTTTTCTAAACCTAACTGCTAGCAGGTACTGCTCTAGCCTCCTGCCTGGACGCATCTTCTTCCTAGTAGGTACGCAGACACATAACAGTGCTTAAATTGTTTAATACTTCAAAGTTACTTCTGCAATAGCAGATTTATTGTTGTTAAGTGTTTTTTCAAGTAGCGTTACAGACCTATCTTGGCTTAAAATGTAAACCTGAGCAGGCTTGCCTCATCGGCGTGTTTACTGGGAAGCAGCGTGTTGGCGCTCGTTACTGAACTGACTTGTTTTGTGTTTGAGAGTTAACCAGTACAGTATTTCCTCATTTTTTCAACTGTATTTGCCTAGGCATAACGTAAAAACAGTGTAGTTTTGCCTCTTCGGCGTGTTTTTGTGAAGCATCATGTCTGCGTGTGTCTAAAGAGTAATAACTGCAGCATTGTTCTGGTGCTTGTACTACTAATTACCTAGCAATGTGTTCAGCTGGTCTGTTTATATTATATCTAAAGAAGCTAGTGCACTAATAACAGCTAAAGTAGCGTCGGTAAGCGTCGCTTTTACTACAGTCTGAAAACACTTTGTATGCGTGCTTTCAGCTCTGATAAATCATTGATTGAATGCTATGCAATTGTTTTTTGTGCTGTGTTTGTATCCTTGTTCATAATTGCCATAAAGTAATACTTGGTTAGGAGTCCTAGTTTGTGATTACATTGCCATAACTCCTGTCTTTTTCCCTATCTATTACAGGAAACCCCCTGTCTATCCCTCACCACGTGGCACCCAGGGCACACTCAGATAAGGACCTATTCCCAGTGTGGGCTCCAATTTAAACAGTTAAAAGTGAAAAGAGAATTTGTACCTTTGAAAAGGGACACTAGGGTAAAATTACTAGCCTACTCACTAATTTGTACACTAAGGAAGTGTGCCGTTGGCAGGAACTAGTCAGTACCTAGCAAAATCTGGTAATCTTACAGTATAATTCCATGAATTCAGGTGGTGTCTCACTGAATAGTAGCTTACCTTAACATAAATTGGTACACCTACCTACAGCTACCTTTGAGACCCTGCAGACTCCTGGCAGTGTTTTCCCACGTCAGCGAGGTTTTGTAAACCCTACCTTTTTTCCGCCATTTTTTTCTAAACCTAACTGCTAGCAGGTACTGCTCTAGCCTCCTGCTTGGACGCATCTTCTTCCTAGTAGGTACGCAGACACATAACAGTGCTTAAATTGTTTAATACTTCAAAGTTACTTCTGCAATAGCAGATTTATTGTTGTTAAGTGTTTTTTCAAGTAGCGTTACAGACCTATCTTGGCTTAAAATGTAAACCTGAGCAGGCTTGCCTCATCGGCGTGTTTACTGGGAAGCAGCGTGTTGGCGCTCGTTACTGAACTGACTTGTTTTGTGTTTGAGAGTTAACCAGTACAGTATTGCCTCATTTTTTGAACTGTATTTGCCTAGGCATAACGTAAAAACAGTGTAGTTTTGCCTCTTCGGCGTGTTTTTGTGAAGCATCATGTCTGCGTGTGTCTAAAGAGTAATAACTGCAGCATTGTTCTGGTGCTTGTACTACTAATTACCTAGCAATGTGTTCAGCTGGTCTGTTTATATTATATCTAAAGAAGCTAGTGCACTAATAACAGCTAAAGTAGCGTCGGTAAGCGTCGCTTTTACTACAGTCTGAAAACACTTTGTATGCGTGCTTTCAGCTCTGATAAATCATTGATTGAATGCTATGCAATTGTTTTTTGTGCTGTGTTTGTATCCTTGTTCATAATTGCCATAAAGTAATACTTGGTTAGGAGTCCTAGTTTGTGATTACATTGCCATAACTCCTGTCTTTTTCCCTATCTATTACAGGAAACCCCCTGTCTATCCCTCACCGCGTGGCACCCAGGGCACACTCAGATAAGGACCTATTCCCAGTGTGGGCTCCAATTTAAACAGTTAAAAGTGAAAAGAGAATTTGTACCTTTGAAAAGGGACACTAGGGTAAAATTACTAGCCTACTCACTAATTTGTACACTAAGAAAGTGTGCCGTTGGCAGGAACTAGTCAGTACCTAGCAAAATCTGGTAATCTTACAGTATAATTCCATGAATTCAGGTGGTGTCTCACTGAATAGTAGCTTACCTTAACATAAATTGGTACACCTACCTACAGCTACCTTTGAGACCCTGCAGACTCCTGGCGGTGTTTTCCCCGCTCCGCTTCGCCCTCGCTCCGCACCCCACCCTGCCCCCTTATCCCACCCGCCCCCACTACCTCTACATTTATAAGGTCATTAGCCCAACCCCCTTTTCTCTTGACCAATCCTGACCACCAGTCAATTTACCAACTCTCCTCCCACACTCCAGGCCTACCTTAACTACCAAGTAAAATCTTCTACCTCAGCTTACCCATCAGCCTTTCTCCCACATATCATGGGTAAAGCCTCATACTCTATTATCCTTCCCACAGTAGTACTCCTCCTTATTCCTTATTACTTAACCAGATATGAAAACCAAACACTCTCAGGGATTCCTTTCCCCAAAAGCCACACTAGGTCACACTCAAACAACCCCCATCACACCAACACATATTCCCACTACCCACCCTATACTCACAGTCCTAAACCAGTGCATCTTACTCTCCGCTATCCCAAACCATCTACAACTAAATCTAATCTCAAGCTGTTATTCAAGCTGCAAAGATTGTTAGATCATTTGAAAACTTGTATTGCCACAGATGGTGACATCCACCCCAATCCAGGTCCTACCACTACCACAGACCCTAATTCCCTAAAGTTTGCCCGTGTCTCTACCAAGTCCCTCCTTATACTTCACCTTAATCTAAGAAGTATAAACAATAAGGTTCATAATTTTCATGCGATGGTAGCTACCCATTCCCCAGACATCATGTGCCTATCTGAAACCTGGCTCAAACCAACTACTAAGGATGAAGAAATCCTTCCCCCTGGATATAACATCCATAGGGCTGATTGGATTAACAAAAAGGGAGGGGGGTTAGCTGCATTATTCAAGAATACCCTTAACATCGTCCTTAATCCTATCCTACCCCCCAAAATCTCCAATATAGAACTTATCTCACTAAAGATCTGCCTAAACACCCAAACATTCATTAATCTCATTGTAATCTATATACCACCAGGAAATAATTCAGATAACCTTGAGCAATTGCTCAGCTGGCTAGCCTCCAATTGCCCTCAAGAAACCATAGTAATAGGTGATTTTAACCTTGACTGGTACCTCTACACTGCACCCAAAAACCCCCTCGCAATTAACCTTCATGGTTTTTCCCAAAATATTTCTTCTCCTACCAGAATTGGCAACCCTAAACAAAAAGAGAGCATCATTGACTGGATTCTTACTAATAAAGACACACATAATTATACTACAGGGACACTCCCAAATGACCTCAGTGACCACCTTATTACCTATATCCAGAAACACAAGTGTCCATCGAATAACCCCCCCTCTTATAGACTTGTTAGAAACAAGAAGAAATTTGTCCCAAGACTTTTCCTTGCTGAACTCCAATCCTGCAATTGGTCCACCCTGAAAACTTTACCACTTGAAGAGAGCGTGGCACACTTTAATAGTACTTTCCTGAAGATACTTGACTCTCACGCCCCAAACCGACAAATCAGAACCAAGGAACGAATAGCACCTTGGCTGTCTAGCGAAACCAAATCTAAAATTAAACTTCGAAACCAGGCCTGGCATAACTGGAGAGCGACCAAAACCCCACTAGATCGCATCAAGTTTCAACAGCTTAGAAACACTACTAAAGCGGCCACTACCCAAGACAAAAAACAATATTTTTGTCACCTTCAGGACAAACACCAGAACAACCCAAAGAAATTCTGGGCCGGATTTAATAAGCTCCTCCGCCCGGGTAAATCTACTACCCCAACCCCTGAGTAACTCATTGGGAAAGAACCAGAGATAATAGCCAATGCTTTCAACTCTTTTTTCATCGAGACCATCCAGTCCCTAACCAGTCAGCTTACCACTACCAACTCTTCTATTACCCACACTAAAGACTCAGTCCACCCCACCTTTAATCTACAGCCGGTACCTACCTCCTATATACGCACCCTCCTGAAAAAACTCAAACCTACCACCTTAGCTGCTGACCAGCTCCCTGCAGAATACCTTCAAATAGCGTCAGACGCTATTGCCTATCCCATCTCAATATTGATTAATAGAACTATAACTGAAACTACCATTCCCTCTATTTGGAAAATCTCATATATCATCCCTCTTCATAAAGGGGACCTCCATGGAAACATCCAACTACCGTCCCATAGCAATACTGTCTCCAATAGCTAAAGTCATGGAACGGTGTGTTCACAAACAGCTCTTACACTATCTCAACCTTAATAGTCTTCTATCCCCAACTCAGCATGGCTTTCGCCCCCATCACAGTACAACCACTGCCCTTCTTTCCTTTGTTGACTCAGTCAACAACAACCGGAACAAGAAATTAATTTCCTCTGCTCTCTTCCTTGACCTCTCAAAGGCCTTTGATATGGTCAATCATAAGCAACTGCTTCACACCCTGGAAACCCTATACCTTGACATCCCAACCATAAACTGGTTTAAAGCCTATCTCTCGTGTAGGCAACAAGCCGTCCAATGGCAAAACAAGCTATCCGTCCTACTTCCCAACACCATAGGTGTTCCTCAGGCTCTATACTGGGTCCTCTTCTTTTCTCAGTTTTCATTAATGAACTTCACTCGATCATCCCCAATTCTACATGCATCCAATATGCAGATGACTCTACCCTGATCTGTTCTGGCGTCTCCCCGAAACTTCAAACAATCACCCAAAACTGCTTTACGTTAGTGGAAAAATGGTTCTCTATAAGGCAACTAATCCTTAATCCTACTAAAACCAAACTATTGCTTTTCTACCCCTCTGCAACTACTCCTTTAGGTAAAGAACCTCTGAATGCGGACAACACGTTCCATGTGGAATCTATAAATGGTACCATCATATCCCCGGTCTCTCATACCAAACTATTAGGTGTGACCATAGATAACAAGCTTAAATTTGATATACACATTAACCAAACCATTAAATCCGTGAACAAGAAACTTGGATCTATGTACAGAATAAAAAATTTCCTAACCCCTCATACTAAACTAACCATTGCTCGCACTCACCTCCTTTCCACCCTCCTTTATGCCTCACCAATACTGTCGTTCCTCAACAAGCGGGAACTCAATAAACTATCTGTTGCCTATAATCATATAGCTAGATTTATAACAGGAACACCGTATCGTACTCACCACTGCCTCAACCTAAATAACCTCTGATGGCTCGAACTCCCTAACCTTCTCAAACTCAAACAACTTACTGAGGCTTTCAAAATAATCAACCAACCGGACAGAACCCCCTCTCTGAGCAATATCCTTACCCCCTACTCTAACCTAAAATCACTCAGGTCAGCTAATAGTGTTCAGGTTCTAACCATTAAATCTAATAACTCTGGAGGTGATGCTCTCTATGCCAATTCCATTGGAAAGCTATGGAACTCTCTACCCAATAGCCTCAGACTAATGACCTCGATTAATCAATTCAAAACTCACCTCAGAATATTTCTTAAGTCCGAATGGTTATGCCCATGTCCTAAACCAGACTAGCCGCTGCAGTACTTACCCTGCATCAGAGATCGCAACTCTCCCCTGTGACTTCAATTGGTCGCCGACCTAGTATTTATCTGTATAATATTACTGATTGTTACTTTATAAATATGTTATTCTAATGGCTTTCACTGTGTATGTTTTTTATGCCAATCTATACCATTTGTAAATGTATTCTGTATTGTCTTATCTGTGGAGCTTTTCTCCCCGGGCCTCTACTGAAAATGGACATGTATCCAGCTAGACTAGCCCGGTCAACAAATGTAAAATAAATAAAATAAAATAAATAAATAAAGTTGCTTTATGAAAAAACAGTCACTTTTTCTCTTAGCCTAAGTCACCTGACCTTGAGTCAGTACTACAAGTACAGCAATGCATCTGCAGTTAAGCAGGACATGGACAGACAGGTTCACAGCCCTCCAAAAGTTTAATGTAACATCCTCAGCACTTCAAGTCTAGACTAAATAAAACAAGATAAAACTTATTTCCCTAAGTTTAATTTCTCCAAGTCTTTTGGGTTTCTAATACCATGATGGGAATGTACCCCCATTCCTAAGTTAGGATATGATTAAAATTTATGAAATGAGTATTGTTTCAGTCTTTATTGTTAGCCAAAATCGATCTTCACAGTAGCCGCAACATGCCCAAAACTGACCACTTCTACAAATTCATTAGGGGTTGCATGCATTATCTGTAGCATATCTAAATACAACTGTAATTTTTTTATGAGACCCATTGCTCCTACTACTATTGAACCTGTCTGGGTATCTTTCTTCTACATTTGTGTCATTTCTGCCTGCAAATCCTGATATTTTATGACTTTGTGCATCTCTCTCTGTATGTAAAACATTGTAATCATTAGGTGTAGCAATATCAAAGATCAAAGCTACTTTTGTCATCCTTTCATGGACTACTATATCTGGTTTTCTCACATCTATTTTTTGAACTATTGGTAATGGATGATCGCATGTGAAATAAACTTTATCCTTCTTTATAATGCTTTATGGCTCATGTTTCTAAAGCTTCTCAGCTATTGCAGTGTTTGCTCAAATGTAATGCAACAGTCTTGCCACATTATTATGCTTTTCAGTATACAGTCCTACTGTCATTAGTGTATCACACCAGGCAACAAGATAAGCAACTGTTTCCAGTTCTGTTTTATGGAATCTGCATTTGTCTGTTTCTCCCACATGTTCAATGATCTTAGAAGTCCACTATCCTGGGCCGCCAATATTAACCTTTCATCTTTTGGTTTAAATTCACCTCTCTTTAACCGTTCTTGTGTCAAATCCTGATCAACATGATGGTGTTTCAAAAGTTTTCTGTACTTGCCTGTTCCACATTTCTTGACTTCTCATCTGATCCTTCTCCTTATATTCTTTCTGTTGTTTTTTGCTGCCTGATTTTTGTCTACTTCTGGTTTGTTTTCCTTTCCCACATGACACTGATATGCTTCTCCTAAACTAAGCAGGGAAGCCAACTTAGACTTCTTCTCCTAATGTTTTAAAACTTTCCCTTTGTTTGGATTTGGTGAGCTGAGCAGATATGTATGCAGTCCCATGATTTCAGATCTATACATGTGATCAGTTTCGAGGAGGCCCTACCGTCTTCAAATGAGGGATATATAACCCTGGTATACACTGATTTTTCTAATTTGATGTTGAGAATCTTTCTTGTTTTCCTGTCCAGCTGATCCAATACCCTTTGCAGTCAGTTGACCACAACAAAACTGTAAGTTAAAATAGGAAGAGCAAATTGGTTTATAGCTTGGAGTTTGTTCCTAGATGTCAGTGCTGTTTCAATATTAGTTTTAGTCTTGAAATATTCCTTACTGAGTTTTATTCACATTTGTTCATGTTTTATTGCTGATCATTAATCAGTTTCTAAATATTTATACTCTTGTTTCTACTCAAGTTCCTTTATATCACATTCCTGTCCCATATGGATATTTTCTTGGTGCTGCAGTTTTCCTGCTTTAAATGTTGCTTTCGCGCATTTATCAAGACCGATTGACATTCTTATGACATTTGCAAAAATCGTAACCACTTGCAGTTCTTCTTTCAACTCCTCATCTGTTGAACTATGCAGTTTTAAGTCATCCACAAAAAGAAGATGAGAAGTGTTTCCACTTTGATGTTTTCTGGGTACCAACTTGTAACCATGATCTAATCTTTTAAGTACACAGCTTAATGGGTTAAGGGCAAGACAAAGCAGCAGATGGGACAAAGAGTCACACTGGAATATGCTCCTTTGAATTTTTATCCTTGGAATAATAATTTGTCTTTTATCATGACTTAATTGCAAAGTGGCTTGCCACTGTTTCATGGTCACTGTGTTGTAATTGATGCATGTAGGATGTATCTTATACATCTGCAAGCACTCCTTTATCCATGATTGTAGATGCTGTCAAATGCATTTTTGCAATCTATCCATGCCATACTTAGATTCTTCCCCCGGTCTACACCTTTTACAATGATTTGTAGGTTCAATCTTATGGAGGAATATTGTGTTTCCCTGTCGTCAATCAGGTTCATGTCTGTTTGGGATGCACAGATAAGTAGTTCGTAGTCAAGGCTAAATCATCGTGAAACGGTGTTAATACTTTTAGCCAAAGGCACTGCATCTGGGCAAGGGGGTTTACAAATAGAAGCTTTTCTTAATTTTGTTTCAATTTCTCTGGCCGTTACATCATCCCATTAACTCTGTACTGTGTCTTTTACTTCTTCTATCCATTCAGCATCTTTGTTATGTTACACAAGGTCTTCATAAATATTTCTCCAGAATGTGTCTATTTCTTCATTTTTTTTTTTTAATTTATGCAAGTGACCCCTTAAGGGCATATCAATGTTTCAGCTAAGTGACTTCTGAACCCATGACTTTTTACCTTTTACTTTCTTATTTTCATGACTTTTTTTGCATTTTACTTTGAAATTTATTTTCACATTTTAGATAGGAAGAAATGTACATTGAAAATGTTGGCAGAAAATGTTGTGTACATCATAGTAGCTAGGAAAAGCAATGGACAGCAAATATTTTTTGAGTTATGCTAGTATGTACCTTCCCTGAGTATAGCAATGTGGTAAAAGGACAGATGATATCAACTAGTAGATTAACACAAAAAGATAATGAACTTTTTGTTGAAACTTGTATTTTTAAGCATAGATTTAGAATGGATTATTCTAAGCAAGTTGTAGAAAATGCAGCAGGATATGGTTTACAGACAAGGGCAGATTCAGCTCAATATTTAAAACAAGTATATTCTTGTAGTTGTAAAGATCCCCCTAACACAATAATTGTGAGGAGAGATGGATATGAAATTAATAAATTATGTTAATTCTTAAAGTACTAAAAAGGTCCTGAAGCAAAACTTTAACATTTTAAAAGGGTTTCCTGTGACAGCCAATGTAGTTGGTAAGAACCTTAAATCTGTGTTCAATAGAGGCAGCACATTAAAGGACCATCTAGAAAAAAATGATGTCAAACAAGCCTGTGGGTGCTGTAACCAATGCTCTTATCTTATGACTGATGTGAATGCTTTATCAGTAAACAAAAGTTACAAATGGCTCATGGCTAGGACACATGTTGTTAGAGTAGGGGACTCCCCATCCAGTGAGAGGCCAATCACCAGTGCAGTACCACAGGGCTCAGTGCTGGACCCCCCACTTGTTTGGAATATACTTCTCAGATGTCAAGGCAAATTTAGATGGCCTTTGGCTGATCATGTTTGCTGATGACTGCGAGTTGGGGGCAATCATTGACTCCCCAAATTATGTTGATATTCTAAAGAAAGGCCTGACACAGACTAATGATTGGTGTCAGAGCCATGGCCTCAAACTAAATACAAAGAAGTGCATAATAATACCCTTTAGGAAATCAAACAACCCTGCAAATTACAGCATTGATAGCACCCCCCCTAAGATTGGACCCAGTGGTGAGATATCTGGATACTCAGATAGATAGTAATCTGAACTTTGACCACCATGTGTCCACAGTGGTGAACAAATCCTTCTATGTGGCTCAGTTTATAAGTAAGGGCATGGCATCCAGATCTAAGGATATCATCAGACCAGTAATCAAGTACAATGCACTCTTTGGCATGAACCTCTCCAGGCAGCTGCAACAGCTGGAACGTTCTCAGACGTTTCTCACGAAAACATGCAGGGCGTAACCAACATGTCATATGTGGACCAATTAAAAGCCCTGTTACTGTTTTCAGTTTCCTACCATTTACTGATGGGTGATCTGTGTCTGACCTGCAAGGGAGTCTCTGGCTCAGCCCTGATGGAAATATTGCATAGCTGCAAAACTAACTACACAAAGGTTACCCGCTCCAAAGATCTAAACCTGATCTCTGACATGAATAGATAATGCTGGAGAGACAAGTATGTGTCCCAGAGATTGCCCCTCCTGTGCAATAGGCTTCCTATTCATGTGAAGCAGAGCCCTTCCCTGACCATCTTCAAGCATAATCTGAACTGATGGATAAGAAATGCAAATTCACTCCTGGGGTGGCACCCATGGGCCCTATGGACAAGGCAGTTTGTAAAAATAGTCAAACTCACATGCTGACCCTTGTTATCTTTCCCCTAGGGACATAAAATTGGATAAAATCTGGGTAAACCTGGATAGGCTTATAAGGGCTCTCGAGTCATTAGTTTACTAATCTATGAACCTATGACCTACGAAGAATGTACCAGGAATTTTTAACTGCATATCCTATAATATAATTTATGTTGCCTACTGCATGAGTTGTCCTGATCATTATTTTGCTAGGACATCCAAAAAACTTTCTAAGCACATATATGAACATGTGTATGCTATAAGGAAGGTGGACTCCATGAGTGTTTTTTTATAGATTTACTCTGGAAAGTATGGACTCTTCTTTCAAATTTGCTGATATTGAAGAAGTCAGTTGCACCCTGGTAAAGAAGGTACTGAGAAACTGCTGAACAGGCATGAATACATATGTATTAATCCAGACCTGAATGATATGGATAATGTTAAAGTTTTTCTGAAGAGAAGGGGTCTAATTGACTAATACTGTGATCACCTAATATCATGTGACTTTTTAACCTTATAAAAACATTTGACTTTTTTTTTTCCAAAATCTCTTTATTTCAGTTTTCTTTTTTCAAATAACAACAACAATACGGTAACTCAAAAACACAAATAAACAATACAAATACCTATCTAAAGAAAACAGACAACAATCTAATTCCGAGAAAATTATATATATATATATATATATATATATATATATATATATATACATATATATATATATATATATATATATATATATATATATATATATATATATTTACAATATATACACAAGAAGTCACTACATCGTCAAGTAAAGTATGAGAATTCTTATGTTCATTTGGTCTCATAAAGGATAGTTAGAATGGGGATGGTCTATATATAAAGTAAAAATAGAAATGTAACCATTTATTTGTATGTTTAGGGAAAATAACTAGTTACACATATACTAAGAAAAGGGAGAAGATGCAAGAAAGACTGGTTATACTACATTCATTTCTTATTTAAAGGTTAGCTTTTCATGACAATTTATAGGCAAATTTTATTTGTCAAGAATTATATTTAGCAAGTAACCCCAATATTTTTGGTAATAGCGTTTGTTTTTTGTTTTTGAATAAATTAATTTGTGAGATGAGATATATTTGATAGCAAGATTGCTAAAATTTTCCCATGTAATTGGTGACATGACATTCCAATTCTTTGTAATAAAGAATTTAATAAGGGCACACATCATAATAAAGACATGTTGTAATATTTTTGGGAGTTGATTGATATTAATGTAAAATATAGCTGTCTCCGAAGTAAGGGTTGATTTTTCATATCCCATCTTCTCTAATCTTACTCTCAAGGAACACCATAAGTTGTGCATCTTAGTACAGTTCCACATGACATGTAAAATATCAGCTGTTTGATCCGGAAAATGGAGACATATAGGCGAAAAGTTAGGATTAAATTTATTTAATTTAGATAAGGTATAATATAGATTGTTATTTACCATAATTTGTGTATATAACAGCTTCTTGAAAGGAATTAATTTGATTGTATTTTCAATGGCTAGTTTCTTATTTTCTTCAGTCAATGATTGATTTTTCGTTTGCCAATAGTTTGAAAATAATAAAGAATTCTGATGTTTTGCACTCATTACAATTTTATAAGTCCTAGAAATTATTTTCCCTTTAATCGCAAGATTTTCAAGTATTAATTTAACTAAATCTATGTTCTGTAAGTCAGTGTGTATTTGTGAGAATTTAGCATTTATAAGATGATGAAGTTGATTAAGGATAATGCTATATTTCATAGGAAGTTTGAGTTCAAGTCTCATTTGCCCCGTGTTAGAGTCTTTCTATTGGTATATATCCCATATTGTGTAGTCTTTTATCAGGGGGTAGTTTGTTAGATTTACTGGTTTATTATTTATTAGTAAATTAGGATTTAGGTGTAATGGTTGTATAAGGGCAAAAGCATCAGCTAATTGCAATGATTTAAATAGTTTCTGTGTTGTAAGAATCATGTTTTTAATCAGTGGGTGTAAATTCTTCGTGTATATGCTAGCCTGTTTTAAATTCAAGAATGGTAAGGATTTGATATTACAGCCAAGGGATTTCAACTGTTCATACCAGATTTTGGTCCACTAGGGTGGCCAAGTATTTATATATGAGTCATAGTTTATTATTTGTATGAGTCTGTATACAGTAATTATACTATAGTAAAGCTTAAAATCAGGTAACCCCAATCCCCCCTTATCTTTGGCGAGTACAAGTTTTGCATATTTAATTCTGGTAGATTAGGGATACCATAAGAATCTTGATATAGCTTTTTCTATGGCAAGGAAGAAGTTTTGGGGAATATTTGAAAAGGTAGCATTTCATTGAAAGAGTATTCTTGGTAGAAAATTCATTTTGACAGTAGAGACATATTAATGTTCTTCCATCTATCCATATAGTTTTGAATACTAGTCCATGTAGTTAGTAGGTTGTTGTTTATAATATCTTTGAAGTCTGAAGTAAATATTATTCCTAGATATTTTATCTGATAGTTTATTTTGATCTCACTCATAGGAAAGTACAATTCTTTATGCCCTATAGGACTGAGGGGAAATATGTGTAACTTGTGTAAATTTAAATTATAATTTGAAACTAACAAGAACTCATCAATAACTTTAAGTATTTTTGGGAGGTCAGTAGTGGGGAGTTGGAAGTATATATTTAAGTCATCAGCAAAGGCCAAGTATATAAGATTTGTATTGTGGATTCATTTGACTTTAATGGGTCAGGTTCATTAATAATGTGAACAATTGATGTATCACGTGAGATTTTAATCTTTTAAAACCACATGACTTTGGTTTATACTCACAATCTGATGATGTCCTTGTTAGTGGGATGAAGGAGCTTACTATGATTCTTATGATAAAATTGGAAGAATTTTTATCATTTTTCATAATTTTTTTGTTTTATTTTTTGAGATTCTAAAATGATTGAACTTTATTCTTGAACTAGCTTGTTTCTAGTGGTTTTTATTTAATAATCTCAGAGATACCATTATTTGAGCAGTCTTCTTTTCAACCCTGTGGTTATATTTAAAATGGTTATACAGAGCCTTGTGAGTCCTATCCCTTTTTAGAAATTTTCAGCTCTACCTATCTATCTATCTATCTATCTATCTATCTATCTATCTATCTATCTATGTATTTATCTATCTATCCTTCACCAGTTTATCTATCCATCTATCTATCTAGCATCCATCTATCCCTTTATCTATCCCTCTATCCATCTGTCTACCTATCTATCCCTATATCACTGTACTCTATATGTTATAGGCTACTGACAGGCCACTTGTGCCTGACCTACAGAGCAGTCTCAGATCCTAACCTAATGGAAATGTACACATCCGCAAGTCAAATGAGATCTTAACCTAGCCTGTGACATTAATAGAACATGCTGGAGAGACAGATAGGTCTCCCAGAGACTGCCACTCCTCTGGAACAAACTCCCAATTGATGTAAAACACAACTCCTCAATGACCCTATTTAAATGTAACCTAGACTATTGGATGGGAGACCATAAATTTACCCCCAGAGGTGTCACCTATGTCCCTCTTGGATAATGGCAGTCAGTACTGATCATAGACTCATGCTGGAAATATAGACCAAACAACTTAGTCAATAAGGGAACAATGGTATAATATGGCTAGGCTTATAATGGCCCTAGTTTGAATAGCCTAGTAACCTCCTATGAACCTATGAACCTATATCTTTCTGTCTTTGTTGCTGTGATACAGAAGCTTGTGAGCCATATCCCTTTGTGATTTTTTCAGCACTATCTATCTAGCTATCATCTATCTAGCTATCTGCCTATCTTCTATCTATCGTCTATCTCTCCCTGTATATTTCTTTCTATCTACCTGTCTTCTATCTGTCATCTATCCATCCCTGTATCTTTCTATGTGTCTATCTGTCTGTCTGTTTATCCCTCTTTCTTTCTTTACTCATAATGCATTGTATTGAATAGCTAGAATACATTGCCTACAGCTAGAGAAATGATAATCATAAGGCCACAGAAAATGTTGGCCTTCATTACTGTGAAAACACTAATTCACACATGCCTTCTCTTAGTGGAATTTATTTCAGATGAAATGTTTAATATTATCTCCAATTATTGTCTTTCCTTGGACATGAGTAAGCTATTTATTTTCATTACTTGTGCCATTTGTCTTATGAAGTTAACAGCCAGTTCAAATAATTATGTCTAATGTATGGAAAACCATTTTATAAAAATTGTGTTTAAATGTCAACTGCAGCATTTTTTTAAGTACCTGATACTAAACTGTAGCTTATGGAACCCCAAATTAATGAAGCTTTAGGAGCTGACTTGCTTGTGGTTCAGCCTAGGTAATGATTACCACAACAGGGGAAAAACAAAGGTGTTATACTAACAGAAAGGTATAATGTTTATTTCTTTTATTGTGTCTGCGCAATTCACAGCAAGGGTCGCATTACTGCATACAATACACATCTGTACATGTGGGGACAGGAAACAGACATTACGTAGTGGAGATGTGACATTTTGATGAACCAAGAAGTAGCATTTTACAATGATTGTAGAAAGCAACATTTGGCACCAAAGTGTTGAATATAAAAATGGCAGACATTCAGTGATATAAACTGATACTGTGCTAAAAGAAATCCATGTTGCGTGATGTTGAAAAGATGTGGGAGCAGGAACCTCGGTTGGTGCACTATCTAATTGTGAAAGTAACACGATACTCTTCTGTCAAAACTTACATTGTTCTGTTCTGTGATTACTGATTGGAGAGGGCTACAAAACAGTATGTAGGGTGTATCTTAAAAGCACAGTGCTAACAGAAAGCTACGATCTAATGTTTGTTTTCTTTATTGTGTTTGTATAACAGACAGTGAGTAGGACTGGCATGTGTAATACATATTAATGCACACGGGAATGGGATGGGAAGCAGATTTTACTGAGTATTGCTATAAGTTTGCTTTGTAGTTTATGATGACAAAACATAATTTTAAAATGTCTACTGAAAAGATTTAAAGGGTAAAACAAAACTTGGCAGTGAGAAAGAAAATGGTGTTGACTTTGGATTTAGGTTCACAATAGGACATGCCTTCTCATAGTATACTAAATTATAAATGCATTATAATTATATTAAATTGCTCAAGTATAGTAAAAGCAAACATTTAAATAAGTGCTTATTAACGGTCTATATTAGATTAACGAAGTTTCAGGACTTTGAATACCATATGGTCAACACCATATGATCGAAGTTCTGAAACTTTGAAAAATCTAAAAAAAAAAAAAACCCAAACAAACAACAGTAAGTGCTTTAAGCAGGGGGCAAGACCCCCTGCACCCCCACACCCCCACTACTTAAATATACCAACTCCGAGATCACGCTAAAGCATAGGAAAGGCAAATCTTCCCTTTCCGTGCCATTTTCCATTAAAGTGCGATCTCAGAGTTGGTATATTTAAGTAGTAGGGGGTATGGGGGTGCAGGGGGGCTTGCTCTCCCGCTAAAACACTTTTAATTTACTTTACTTTGTTTTGTTTTTTATTTAGATTTTCGAAGTTTCAGAACTTCGATCATATGGTGTCGATCATATGGTATTCGAAGTTCTGAAACTTCTTTAATCTAATATAGACCCCTTATTAATATGCATGATAAGCTTCTTTGAGGCCACACTTAGCTGTGTGCATGGTTTATATGAAAATGATTTGTGGCATACTTCCCTCTAGAAAAAACTATGAGTGAAGCAGTGTGTCACCACTGCAAAACTGCAAGCCAGCACAGAAAGTAGCGAGGATTTTAGCCACATTTTACGTTGGCAGTCTACATCAGGAAAATGTAATAAGATACAAGACTTGAATTTAGTGAAATTCATAAGACTGCAACTGAAACTGAAATGCAGTATCTCTATTTCCCTCGGTCTCTCCCTCTCTCTTTAGTACAGTAATGTGACAAACGTGATTCCAAGGTGTCGCATACCTCGTATTCAAATGAGACACCAAGGCACGAAATGAGTTTAAGTAATTTATTATGTCAACACACATCAGGAGCTGTAATTTGTACACATACTTTGAACTTCATATGCATACTGACTGATTCATTACTTCTAACACACTCACATGTGCATCTCCATTCTAACTTACATCCATACTGGCTGACTACAGAAAATTGCACTGATCTCGCACATGCTCAGTAACTTATATGCAAGTACTATCTAGCTACAGTGGCTGACTAGGTTCATTATACACACTGATCTACATCCTCCCTCTTTAACTTTGTTCGACATTGCAAATATGAGAACAAAGACATATTTAAGTGCTAGACATTATTTCAACATTTCAACAAAACAAAACTGACTTCAAGTCCAAGTCGCTAGGTATTTAGAATTCAGTTTGAAAATTCTACCCGCTCTAGTTACATAGAAATTCTGACTGGGTTAAGCAACAGGGACAGTTTCTGGGGATTATTTCAAAACTGGAACATCAGGATTTACATCAAAATTGTTTGAAGAAAGCACACTGTCATTTTGAATTCAAACAGTTGACGAGTCACTCTGGGAATTAGAGTCATCGGCACAGGCAATCTACTGCATCACTGGTTCGGAGACATGGAACACATGTCTAGAATTCCTTCTGAAATCCATTCCTTCAGATTGTATGATGTAAGATCTCAGTTCCTCACAAATGTTCTTCATGATTCCGGCACAGTTATATCCTTTGGATTTTGCATTCTTACGTCTCCTTGTAGTAATGGTCTAAGGGGTTTACTGGTCTTATCATGGCATAACTTTTGTGACTGACAGTTTCTCAAAAGTTAAGCCTTGACCACTCTGTTAGTTTTTGTAGTTGCTGATTGGAAGAGTTGTTCTAGTCTATCTGGACATCAGTGTCTGAGCAGGTGAACCTGGTAAGTTGTCTCGAGGAATGTTTCTGAGATTAAGTTAAGAAAAACATTGGTATCATATTTTTTGGATATCTCCAACAAGTGCTTTGCACTCTGAACTGCATGTTCAGCTAAACCACTGGCTTGTGAATACTCATGACTACTGGTAATATGAGCAAAGTCCCAAGTCTTAACTAATTTCTTGAACTGCTGACTAGTAAACTGTGCACCAATGTTAGACATGACTGTGCAGACTACCATAGACAGAAAAATGTCTCTTCAATTTTGTAATAATTGTGTTGGACGTCAAGTTAGGAAGTAGGTCAATTTCAAACCAATTTGAGTAAGAGTCTGCTAATATCAAGTAATGTTGACCATTACATTTGAAAGTATGTGTGGCAACTATTGACCATTGTAATTCAGGAATCTGGTGTAGCTGAAGTGGTTCTTTTTGTTGTTGCGGTTTGGTGCTGTTGCAAACTGAATATGGTAGAGTTTCCTTCTCTATATCTTTGGACATAGAAGACAAAATACAATGCCTCTTGCCTTTCTTTAAGTTGAATCAGTACCTGGGGGACCATGATGCAAGATTATGATATATTATTGTTGTAATGCTTTAGGAATTATCACTTTTGGACCCTTCATGATGATTCCATCTTCCATCACAATGAGCTTGTCTCTGTAAGGAAAATACTGCTGAATGTCAAGTGGTAAACTGATTTGTCATGTTCGCCATCCTTGACTGATAAAATGTTTTAGCTTCTGAAGAGCTGGGTCTAAAGCTGTGTCATTTCTTAGTTCATCAAGCCTTGATGATGAAAGTTTTCTGACTTCCATGATTTCAAACTCTGCTGTTTCATTTTCATACTGTTCTGTCATTTGTCTGGGTGCACATGACAAGCATCAACAAGGTACAAGTGTTTGCCCTTTTTGTAAGCAATATTGAAAGTGTATTTTTGCAATTTTAACATCATACACTGCAGTCAAGCTGGGGCTAAATGCATTGGCTTTTACAAAATTGTCACTAGTGGTTGATGATCAGTCTCTATTTGGAAAGGTCTTCTATAAATATAATCATTGAACTTTGAACATCTGAACACTACTGCCAAAAGTTCTTTCTCTATTTGTGCATAATACATCTCTGAGTTAAAGTTCTGGATGCATAGGCTACAAGTATGCCTTCTTGAAGACATGCTGCACCAAGGCCATACTTTGAAGCATCACAAGAAAGAGTTACAGATTTGCGAACATCATAATATCGAAAAATGAAAGACTTAAACCAAAACTCCAAACACAAAAGTGAAATGAGGAAGGACTTGGTACAAAAAACGGAGCACAGTCAATTTATTAAATAAGCGCTTTTGGTAGGGAGATTTACCACACATTCTTCAGACTACAATAAAATACATTTTATTGTAGTCTGAAGAAAGTGGGGTAAATCTCCCTACCGAAAGCGCTTATTTAATAAATTGACTGTGCTCCGTTTTTTGTACCAAGTCCTTCCTCATTTCACTTTTGTGTTTGAACATCATAATATCTCAGTGGGGCGGACTGGCAATTTTCTGCTCAGAGTATCAAATGCTCTTTGTTGTTTTTCTAAGCAGGACCAGTATACATTTTTTATAATTATTTATTTATTTAACATTTGTTTACCAGGAAAGTCCTACTGGGTCAGGAACCCATTTTCAGCTAAGGCCCGGGGAGAAAAGCTCCTAATGATACATGAAAGTTTAGACATTGTACATGAACAAAACAATATCAAGCATTTAAGCACACAATAAATGAGTGATGAAATACAAAAGAGTTACAGAGGTAGATGCAACAATCTACTAAAAAGCAACGTGGAGGATTACAAAATGTTTTTTTTCCCAGGTATTTAAGGGTAAAGAATGAGAATCAGGCACAGGGACAAAACGATAGAAGGCAGATGTGCTTAGAAGAACAGTGGAGAAGGATGTGGTGGTGGTTAGTGGATGAAATTTAACGTCAGGGGAAGAAGAAAGGTCATCGAGAGTGAATGAAATTCAACTGTTAGGGAAAGAGCAGGGGCAGGTTTGATTAGAAAGAAAATGTTTCTTTAGGGTGTGTTTAAATTTGTTAAAGCACTCAATGGTAGTAATGTTTGTTGGCAGAGAGTTACAGATTTAGTGATAACATGGGAGTATAGGCACTGAGCAGCTCTTTTGTTGGGAATGCAGATGGTTAGCTGTTTGTTTTCAGAGTGAAGTGCTCTGGTGGGGATGTAGGGTTTCAGGACAGGTTTGAGGGCTAGGCAGCTATCGGGTGAATACATTATTTTATGTACAGAAGACAGTTGAATTAGGTTTAGGTCGTGGTTGAGCTCGAGACAATTTAATTGTTTCAGAGATAAGCAATCATCGGAGCAGTAGGAGTGGTCTGTGGCAAATTTGGCAATTTTATGGTAACAGGACAGCTATGAAGAGGATGAAGAATGGAAAGGCTGTTGGCCCAGATGACATACCAGTGGAAGCATGGAGGTGCTTAGGAGAAATGGCAGTGGATTTTTTAACCAGATTGTTTAATGAAATTTTGGAAAGTCAGAGGATGCCTGAGGAGTGGAGAAAAAGTGTTTTGGTACCTATCTTTAAGAATAAGGGTGATGTGCAGAGCTGCAGTAACTACAGAGGGATAAAATTGATCAGTCACAGCTTGAAGTTATGGGAAAGAGTAGTGGAAGCTAGGTTAAGAAGGGAGGTGATGATTAGCGATCAGCAGTATGGTTTCATGCCAGGAAAGAGCACTACAAATGCAATATATGCTCTGAGAGTATTGTTGGAGAAATACAGAGAAGGTCAGAAGGAGTTGCATTGTGTCTTTGTGGACTTAGAGAAAGCATATGACAGGGTGCCTAGAGAGGAGTTGTGGTATTGTATGAGGAAGTTGGCAGAAAAGTATGTAAGAGTGACACAGGATATGTACAAGGGTGGTGTGACATTGGTGAGGACTGCGGTGGGAGTGACAGATATGTTTAAGGTGGAGGTGGGATTACATCAAGGATCAGCTCTGAGCCCTTTCTTATTTGCAGCGGTGATGGACAGGTTGACAGATGAGATTAGACAGGAGGCCCCATGGACTATGATGTTTGCAGATGACATTGTGATATGTAGTGAGAGTAGGGACCAGGTTGAGGAGACCCTGGAGAGGTAGAGATATGCTTTAGAGAGGAGAGGAATGAAGGTCAGCAGGGTTAAAACAGAATATATGTGTGTAAATGAGAGGGAAGGTAGAGGAATGGTGAGGATGCAGGGAGTAGAATTGGTAAAGGTGGATGAGTTTAAGTACTTGGGATCAACAGTTCAGAGTAATGGTGAGTGTCGAAGAGAGGTGAAGAAGTGAGTACAGGCAGGGTGGAATGGTTGGAGAAGAGTGTCAGGAGTGATTTGTGACAGATGGGTACCAATAAGAGTGAAAGGGAAGGTCTACAAGAGGGTAGTGAGACCAGCTATGTTATATGGGTTGGAGACGGTAGCATTGACAAAAAGGCAGGAGTCAGAGCTGGATGTGGCAGAGTTAAAGATGTTAAGATTTGCACTGGGTGTGACTCAGATGGACAGGATTAGGAATCAGTATATTAGAGGATCAGCTCAGGTTGGACAGTTTGGAGACAAAGCAAGAGAGGCGAGATTGCGTTGGTTTGGACATGTGCTGTGGAGGGATGCTGGGTATATTGGGAAAAGAATGCTAAAGATGGAGCTGCCAGGTAAGAGGAAAAGAGGAAGGCCTAAGATAAAGTTTATGGATGTGGTGAGAGAGGACATGCAGGAGGTTGGCGTGAAAGAGCATGATGCTGAGGACAGGAAGAAATGGAAACAGATGATCTGCTGTGGCGACCCCTAATGGGAACAGCCGAAAGAAGATGATGATGATGTATGATGATTGGAGCTTGTTTTAAGAGAAGATTGTAAGTTGGTATATAAGGGGGCAGCAGATAAGAGAGAGGGGAACAAGTAGGTGATGGTCATGCTTTTTCTGGTGGAATTATCTAAAAACCTTTTTATCTGTAGAGAGTTCCTAGCTTGATGTGTGTGTGTGTGCATTTTTAATGCTATTACTGATGTGGTCTTTGAAAGTTAGTTTGTTGTCTGTGGCAATGCCTAGTAGTTTAGCTGTAGGAACTGTTTCGATTTCTGTCTTATACAGAGAGAATATCTGAAAGTCAGATGAGATTGGTTTAAAAGAGAAAAGCAAGAGTTTTGTTTATTTAGGGTTTAAAACTAGCTAGGCTTCTCCCAGCCATATATCTACTGAGGTGAAGGTGGTTTGGGTGAGTTGCTGGTGATGCTGTATGCTATTAAAGGAGGCATTTATGCTAGTGTCATCAGCATACTGGATAATGGTGCTAAGGGGTGATGAGGTGTGGAGGTTGTTGGTGAAAACATTGAAGAGTAAGGGTTCAAGTATGGACCCTTGTTGTACCCCAGTTGTGATAGTTAGGTACTGGGATAGTTTATTATGCTGTGTAACTCACTGTTGGCAATTTGTTAGGTAGCTTTCAAACTATTGGAAGGATGGTGGGGTGCAGCTGACTAACGATAGCTAATGAATAAATTTCATGTGGGGCACTGTGTCAAATGCCATTGATAAGTCTAGTAGTAATACAGAGGTCATATAACCACAGTCAATGGATTTAGACACAGTACCCATGAAGGCGATTAGGGCAGTGGTTGTGCTATGAGAAGGGTGAAAACCATACTCAATAGGGGTAATTAGATTGTTCTGGATGAGGTGGTGAAGCAGTCGCCTATGTATACATTTTTTCTAGGAGCTTGAAGAGAGGAGGGAGGATGGAGATTGGTCAGTAATTGGATAGTTTTTTGGAGTTGCCCCCTTTATGTAAAGGGGTGCTGATAGATTTTTTTCCAAAAGTCAGGGACCTTGAACTCTGTTATTGAGTGATTTATAGGAATGCTGACAGGATATGATATGGCCTCTGCAGCAAGTTTTAAGTATTCAGGGGGGAGATTGCCTGAGGAAGGGGAGAATGGTTTTGTTTTTTTATGAGTGCAGTAGGAACAGGCTTAAGAGAAAAGGGGATAGAAGATATAGTACTAGCTTGGTGATGAGGTGAAGGGTTTGTTTTGTTGGAGCAGGAGTCATGAGATAAGGGTGGAGGGGGATCAGAGATGGGGTTTGAGCTAACTGTGGCAGTGGGATTTGTTAAGTTTGCTTATGGTATGTATAAAGTGAGAGTTAAACAGGTTGCCTATCTCCAAGGGAGTTTTGTCAGGGTATGGTGCTGGAGTTTGTTTGAAGCCCGGGGTAAGGAGATTTGATATGTATTTCCAAAATTGTTTTTGGTTATTTTTGCGATTTGCCAATTGGCTGGAAAAATTATGTTTTTTTGTCTAGGTTCACTAGTTGTTTTGCTTTGTTTCATAACTGTTTATATTTGAGTAGGATGACATCAGATTTGTTATTTTGCCATTCCTTTCAGGCTTTATCTCTTTCTTGAATATGTTGTTTGGTAATTCGTGTTAGCCAGGGTACATGGTTGGTTTTTATTCTCTTGGTGCAGAGAGAGGCAAGGCTGTTGAGGGTGTTTATAAATACATTGTTGAAATATTCAAGGGCATTGTCTAGTAGTAGTGTTTTAAGTGGATTCCAGTTAATGTACTTTAGGATTTTGTTGAACCATTGCTAGTCAAAGTTCTAGATATTTCTGGAGCTTTTGTAGATATGGGTTCTTGCAATCTGTGGTGTGGATCTATATATGAATATGGGTAGGTGGTCACTAAGAATACTGGGTAGAGTGTAGGGAGTAGAGTATTTGTCTAGATTAGAGATTAGTATCCAGTCAAGAGTTGCACCTTGGGTATTACTGATATTCATATGGGTGGCATTAGTAATGAGCTGGGTATAACCATAGAGATTTATGCCATCAGTAGGGGAGTCGGTCAAGACGTCTTGCCAATTAATATTGAATATTTCCCATAATTATAGTTTCATTACTGATGTTTTCAGACATCCAGGAGAGGATGGATTGGATGGTGCAGTGGTGCAGCAGTTGCGTTGTCACCTCACAGTAGGAGGTTCTTGAGTTCAATTCTCAGCTGGGATGCCTTCTGTGTGGAGTCTGCATGTCCTCCCCTGCGTTCATGTGGGTTTCCTCCAGGTGCCCTAGTTTCTTCCCACATTACAAAGACATGTATCTAAAGCATTTCTCCCCGGGCCTCCGTTGAAAATTGGCTTTGTTCCAAGTCAGACTTTCCTGGTAAACAAATGTTAAATAAATTAATATCTTACATAGATGTTTTGCCCTGGGGGGGTATATATAGTCCAATGATGCATGTTTGTTTTGTTTTGTTAATTTGCAGGGTTCTGATTAGAATATCAGCATTGTTAAAAATTGGAGTTTCTTTGGTATAGGGTGAGATTGTGATGGTGTTAGGATAGATTAAGGCTACCCCACCACCTTTTTTGATGGTTCTGTCTATTCTAAGTATATTATAGCCTGCGGGTGTTATTTCTGTATCATGGATATTGGGTTTTAGCCAAGTCTCAGCTTGTTAACTCACGTAATGGTGCAGAAAGCTCACTCAAGTCTGGGATGAATTTTCCTAAATAGTTGACCATACCTAGAAAACTTTGTAAAGATGTAACATTCTCTGTAACTAGCATTTCCACAATCACTGTTTGCTTGGACAGATCTGGTTGTAAGCCAGAGCTGGTAAACAAATGATCCACATAAGTAACTTCTTTCAGCTTGAATTTACATTTCTGAGAATTCCATTTAAGATTTACTTCATGTGCACAGTCTAGAACTTTCCTGAGATTTATATCATGTTTGTCTTCACCGTTGCCTCCAACAATAATGTCATCTACTACAATAGCACATGGATAACCACGTTGAAAGACTTCACTAGCAGAATTGATTCCAAATGGTATTCTCAAAAATCTGTATCTACCAAATGATATACTGAATGTAGTTAACAATGAAGATTTTTGATCCAGCAAAATTTGCTAAAAGGAGCTTTTTGCATCTAAGACTGAAAAAACGGTGGAATTTGGCATGAGAGCACTACCTCTTCTACTGTAGACATCGGAGGATGAGGACATTTAAGGGCTTTGTTTAAGTATCTTGGATCAATACATATTTGAATATCATCTGAGCCTTTTCTTATGAGCTATAATCATGGAGGATAAACATGCAGTCAATTCTTCTACTGGGGTAAGGGCACCTAAATGCACCATTTTGTCTAGTTCTGACTTTACTTTACATTGCATTGCTACTGGAATTTTCTCTGCTGGTCGGACATCTGGACTTATTCATGGTTTAACTTCATGGAATATGTGACTGGAAGTTTACCAAGCTCGTCTTTGAAAATATCAGCATATTCACTAAAAATATTCTGTGTAAAACTATCATTGTTACTCATACTTATATGGCATACCTCTTTAAATTAAATCAGTCTCATTTTCAGACTGTCTTTGAGGCCTAACAATGACTGCACATGTCTCTTGACTATGTAAAACTGCAAGTCATAGCTGTTTCCAGCAGAATGGCATGGGAGGACTACTGTGTTTTTACTATATACTGACTTTGAATCTCTTCACCACCATAAGCAACTAGTTTTGCAAATTTTGATGAAACAAGTTTCTCACCAGCATATACTGTAGCAAACATTTGTGCTGACATAACATTGTACTTAGATCCAGTGTCTACTTTAAGCACTATAGGTTTCCCATTAATTTGTACAAAATATTTCACTCTTTGCCGACAACTGATAGTCTACTGTATTAACTGTTTCATAGACCACAGAGACCCCATCAACGTAGAACGTTTTCTCACAGTTTTTGGAGTTTGCTACAGTCTATCTGATTTACTTGTTTCTCCAGATGCTTTCTTTTAATATAAGTCTGCAACTGGTATGGGTAAAAAAAATAAGCGATTAATGACAAATCTGGTCAGAATTTGAAACAGCTAACCAGAGTGACAGCATGATAGATGGAAATGGTCAGAGTATATAAGAGATGACAGTATGTGTAGTCTAATGGAAGAATGGATAATGTCTGGGCAATTAATATGTGAAATGTCAATGAGGAGTAATAGGAGACAAAAAGAAAAATAAGCTGTAATAAGAACAGAATAAATGTTTTGGAGAGGGTACTAGAAATACTGTATAGCAAAAATAAGAATCAACTGTATTAAACATTAAATATATATATATATATATATATATATATATATATATATATATATATATATGTGTGTGTGTGTGTGTGTGTGTATACACATATATATATATATATATATATATATATATATATATATATATATATATATATATATATATAAAACTAGATTGATATATAGATATGTATCATTCACGTAGGCTTTACAATAGACAGAGAGAACTGCATCTCAAACAATAAGACCTAGCCTGTGGCACTGTGGTGGGTCTTCAAGTCTGAGCACCAGGCAGCTGAGTGTGTAAAGGAAAATTGAATGAGGAGACAGTTAATGTGCAGTCAGTGGGCAAAAACTTGAGTACAACATTTTGTGAAAGATTATGGCAAAAAATGAGGCTGAGCTTTTTGAACCAGAAAGGATATTAGTTGAAATGAAAAGTAGGCAGTGAAGTTCTTTTGAGCTGAACGTGTTAGTACTCAAAGTCTAAGAAGAATGTTTTGAACATGAAAGGATTTATGGGAGTCATCAACATAGCAATAGAAGTGGGTAATGTAATTATTTGATTGGAAAATTGATATGATTCTTTGATTAGGATTCTTGATAATCCCTGTGTCAGTTTGTTTGTTGGAGGAGAGTGTAAGAACAATAATTGCTCTGGGGAACTGGCAAGTATCTATTGATAAAATTAAGTAGGTTTGTGAGTCAGAAATTTGAATGATAGAGCTAAAGGCAAGTGTTTGATTTAGTGTTTGTGAAATTAACTGTCTGGTGTGTGAAAACAACTTGCGGATTTTATGAAAATCCTCTGATATGGATGACTGTAATCTTTGATACTGTAATGGTTGTCGAGAAGGAGAAGTAGAAGCTAACATGCATATGGAATCATCTTAATACAATGTAGATCACAGGAAGAAATGCTGATAATGAGACAAAACATTAATACAATGCAGATCACAGGAAGAAATGCTGATAATGAGACAAAACAGGATTGCTCTAAAGATGGGTCTACGAGGGACTCCAGATCACTTTACTACTTCAGAGAGGAGGACTTTTCTAGAAATAACTTGGGTGGGTCTATTAATGAAGGAGATATATTCAGATAATCAATGTAAAGCTTCATCAGAAAAAAATATATATATGATATCATTTCTTAAACAGTTGAAGGTAGTTAATAATGCAATTTTTTAAAAAAAGATAGTACTTTTTATATTGACTTCACCCATAGTTTTAACCATGTGGTCTCCTGCTTAGAAGAAAGCAGTACTAACATTGAGAAGACAGAAGAAGAAGAATTATACTGTTCTGTTACAACTGTACTAGTCTGTGGTATTCACCATTGTGTAATGTATTAATATTAAGAAATTACTTTAGCACTCCTCTTAATTTAACACTCATACTTCATGTATTAGAACACATGGAAACTGAGAAGCACCACTAAGAAGGAGTTATAGCATTTCTGAAGCTCAGAATTATTTGAGCTTCAGTAAAAAACAGCAGCTGTCACCAATCATAAACATTTCAAAGGGAAGGAAAAAATGAGGAGCTCTTGCCAGTTATTGGGTGGAGTCATGTGGTCCTGTGTCATGCAGCAAAATCGTAAGACATGATTTTGTTGATTTTTACTTCTTCAATTGAATTTATGAAGTATAACTGTCAAAAAGTCGTATTATTATTATACTCCATCTTCAGACTGTGTTTTTTTGTCTCAGATTCTATCTTGAAAACAAAGTAAAGACACTAATCACATTTTAATGATTGATTAAATTTACTTTACAAAATATACTCCTATTTCATTCCATTATCTGCATGTATTTCATCAAATATATACTACTTCTCAACACAGTATGTTGATTAATAATTTGTCGGAATAATAAAAACAAATTACTTTTTATCCAGGTTAATGCACAGCTATTTAAGTTCAAAGTGGCTCCTATCAGAAATGTTAGACCTGATATTATAAGTCCTAAGACCTAAAAAAAAAATTAAATACATTTCAAATTAGAATAGAAGTAGTGAATTCTGAATCTCACTGATATGCCCTTAAAACATTTTTGCATCTCTCAAACCCTTGCTTCTGAAATCCATGATCACTTCACCTTGGAAAACGGGAATAGTTTTATTTAGGTACTAAAACCTATGACTTAGTATATATTCCTACCATTTAAACTTTTATTTCTGTTGTTCCAAGGTTTACAATTACAATCTTCAGAATTTCAGTGGGTACCCATTCAAAGCACACATTTTATTTACTCACATTTTTCTCTTCTATTAAACTGAGTTGCAATTTTCATTACACTTACAATAAAATTTACAGTAAGATTATAAGATGAACTATTTGAGATGAAGTAAAACTTATGTGGCTATAAATCATGGTGATTTTTATTTAAGTGATTTAAGATTTGTATCATATATTCAGTTCATGTCAATTGTTCTTCTCTGAGTTATCCTTAAATCAAGTCTTGTACAATACAAAATTATGAGGAAAAGCAATTGACTAGATTGATTAACTGGAGCTATATAGACGACAATTTGAGACAGTGTTTTTTACAGCACAAAGGTAACTCACAATGGCACATAAGTTATTCGTACTGCAGTATCACAGTTCTTGGATCTCCCATATAGCCATGGCCAGGGTGCCTTTTTGCTGAGTCTTTAAGTCCTTGGTGCATCTATTTCTTTTTTTCTTCCCTTCAGAACTGCTCTCCTTTTGACCAACTATGTGCAGCTATGAATAGTTGGAACACTGTACATTGTATAATCTGCTAATAGAAGCTGATGTGCCTTTACAGAAAATAGTCTGATAACTATATGTTTCTAGCACATAGTCTATGTTTTGATAATTTATCTCTGTGTTATTCTCATTTGCCTTTCACTGCAAAATACTATTCTTTTGAATTTATTTTTAACTGTGGATTCTACTCAAACACATCTAAATCATTGCATGCTTTGCTACAGTGGTTGCATTTATCTTATGCATCTTGTAACCTTTTCCTAAGGACAGGTTGGTACACATTACTTCTTCATCTAACACAGACCTCAGAGCAAGGATTTACTGTGACCTCAGGATTGCACAAAAGACTTGTGTGCCCTGCTCTATGTACAAATTCTGAATAGTGAGCAGTTTGCTTTTACTTTCCCCTCAAGGAATTGAAGTCACTTTTAATAACAAAATAGCAACATAAGTCCAGCACTGGACCTACCGTATTCTACTATTCGGACAGAGATTGCAGGTAGGAGAGCCTTTCAGCTCATGTGGGCAGTTGTGACAATAGTCTTCTATTAAGTCAGAGTGTATCCTAATGGGAACATTTGTGATATGTAGCTGCAGTCCCCCTGGTTTTGTATTACAATTAACATGCCCACTCTTATTCTCTCACATTTGCAATTTACAGACCTTGCTACCTGAAGGTGGAGGGTCTGATATGGCCATCTCACTTCTACCTTTAGTATTTCCTCAATCATTGCCCTGTTAGATACTCAATACAAAACACCTGTCTAGCTGAGGGTTAAAAGCTTTGTGAGAAAGTGCTAGTAACTCACAAAATCATACCATACATTTTGGCCAAAAAACCCGGACCGAAATACAAAAGGCAGGGGTGTATCCGTATTCATCAAGGATACCCTCACCTCCAGGGTAGTGGCACAGCACAATGCTTCAGAGATCATCCACGTGGAACTAACAATGGGCAGAACTGCACTTCAAATTGTAGCTTGCTACAGATCACCCGCCATGTCTCAGGACCCCCATTCCGCATTTCTGGAAACACTGGGAAATATAAAGGTCCTACCAACCACCCTGATGTTGGGTGATATCAATTACCCAAACATTAACTGGGAGAACTACTCAAGTACTAACTCCCTTGCCCAACATTTGCTAGAATTTATAAACTCAAAAGCCCTGGATCAGCTGGTCAACACCCCCCACCAGAGGTGACAACATATTGGACCTGGTCATCACCAACATGGGCGACCAGTGTTCCACACCAGAGGTCAACCCCTCGCTGGTTAGATATGACTATAAACTAATCACTCTGGATATCCACATTCCGCCCCCACCCCCGGTCAAAGAAACCACTGTGAAAAACTTTTCAAAAGCAAACTTCATGTTACTTAAGACCAAGGTGGAAAGTTTCAAATCCCCCATGCTAAAAGATAATGCTGCCCAACCTGCAAAATCCTTTATTAATGCACTCAACAGGCACCTACAAGAATGCATGGATTATGCTATTCCAAACAAATCCAAGACTCACTCCTCCAAGAAAAGGAAACCAATCTGGTGGACCCCTACCATAAATAAGCTACACAATAGAAGGAGGAAACTAGTACAAAAATCATAAAATCCCAAGAAGGGAAGACATCCCTGATCAGTATCAGCAATAAACTACGATCCCACATAAAATCATCCAAGGCTAGCTTTGAAAGAAAAATCGCCAAGGACTCCAAAGATAACCACAAGGCATTTTTTAGCTATGTCAAGAATTTAAGTGGCAATTCTCAGATATGCTCAGAGTTAGTGCAGAATGGCACAAAATACACTGAAACGACCAATATTGCCAACATCCTGGCAGACAGGTTCAGTGCAAACTTCACCCCCCTCTCATCCCCAGAAGGGTCCATAACCATAGCCGAAGAATGTAGTGCCCCTGAAATCTCAGACACTCAGGTTAAAACAGCCCTCTCCAAAGCCAAAAACACAGCATCAATGGGACCAGACAGTGTCTCAGGCTGCATCCTACACAAGCTCAAAGATGAACTAACCCCTCACCTATACACACTGTACAAACTCAGACTCTCCACAGGCTACATGCCAATAGAGTGGCACACAGCAACTGTTATTCCGCTCCACAAAAGGTGGAGCCACAACAGACCCCAGGAACTATCACCCTATAAGCCTGACTAGCTTGGTCTGCAAGGCTATGGAGTGCATCATCATGGATCTCATTAACAGAGACATTGGGAACCTCCAAACACTGGACCCTACCCAGTTCGGCTTTGTTAAGGGCAGATCATGCCTCCTAAATCTGGTGGACTTCTTTGAGACAGTTACCAGGGCTATAAATGAGGGAAAGGTGGTCCACTCAGCCTATCTAGACCTTGCAAAGGCCTTCAACACCATTCCCATTCTGGTATTATAGACAAGCTCACCAGCCTGAACATAAACCCCTACATCAAGAGATGGATTGCCAACTGGCTCATGGACAGAACCCGCATGGTAAGAGTTGCAGGAGTTAGGTCTGACTCTAAACCGGTTACAAGTGGCATTCCCCAGGGCTCAGTCCTAGGACCCCTCCTGTTCAGCATATACATCTTAGAGGTACAGGCAAGCAGAGGAGGACTATGGCTGACCAAGTTCACAGACGACTGCAAACTATGGGCTATAATTGACTCTACGGCTGACACAGACATCCTCCAAAAGCGTCTCACTGAGACAGATGCCTGGTATCAAAACCATGGCCTCAAGCTAAATGCCAAAAAGTGCATAGTCATCCCCTTTGGAAAAAACAAAGTACCCACAAACTACCACATAGGTGGTAGCCCCCTAAATATGGAAGATGTAATAAGGGCTCTGGGAACCCAAGAAGATAGTAATCTCTCCTTTGATAATCACATTGCCAAAGTGGTTAGAAAATCCTTCTATGTGGCCCACCTAATCACAAAAGGGTTTGCATCCAGATCAAAAGAGGTCATTGTGCCCCTCTATGCATCACTCATCAGCCCCATCATACAACACCCCAATTGGGATGTACCTTACAAGACACTTTCAATAGCTGGAAAGACCACAGAAACACCTCACCAAGAGGATCACTGGCCTCAAACAGATGCCCTATGCAACTCGACTGAAGAAACTCCAGCTGTACTCGGTTGCATACCGCCTACTCAGAGGTGATCTCTGCCTGACATACAAGGCCATGTCCAACCCATTATCAATGGATATGCTCCACCTAAAGAAAACCATATCCCCTCGAGCCACATGCTTTAGGGATCTAAACCTCACCACAATAGATAGGATGTGCTTGAGGGATCAATTCCTGTCCCAGAGACTTCCCATGCTCTGGAACAAGATTCCAATCTACATTAGGCAAAGCTCCTCACTAACACTCTTCAAGAGAAACCTTGATGAGTGGATGGGAAACAAAAAGTTTACCCCGGGGATCACTTCAGTGGATCTGCTGGACAGAGGCACAGGGAACTAATCTAAGGGGGCAGCAAAAGCCAACACATTCCGGCTAGGCTTATAAATGCCTTTGGGCAGATAGCCTAGCACCTACCTATGAAATTATGAACGTATAAAACAAAACATAAAGCACTGTTAGAAAAAAGGAAAAATGTCTTTACTGAAAAGAATTTGGTCACTTTTGCCCATCACAGCAGATAGGATTTAACGTATCTTGACAAGATAAGCATCATTGAAGGGCAGTTGGAGGTATCATCATTCAGAAAGACTGTGTAAAATGTACTCTCCCATTAGTCCTCTACCTGTACTCATGAGTGGTATATAGTGTATTCTGCTGTCAGTCCCTGTCACGTATAGAAATAGTGTATAGCATATTCTGCAGCCAGTCTCTGTCCCATATATAAATTGTGTATAACGTATTCTGCAGTCAGTCCCTGTGATATATATATATATATATATATATATATATATATATATATATACATATATATATATATATATATATATATATATATATATATATATAGTGTATAACATATTCTGCACTCACTCTCTGTCCCATATACAAAAACTGTATAATGTGTTCTGCAATCAGTCATTCTCCCATATATAAATAGGGTATAATGTATTCTGCAGTCAGTCTCTATCCCATATATACAAATAATGTATAACATATTCTACACTCAGTCCCTGTCCCATATATAAAACCTGTATAATGTATTCTGTAGTTATTCCCTGTCCCATGTATACAAATAGTGTATAACGTATTCTGCACTCAGTCTCTGTCCCATATATATAAATAATGTATAACATATTCTGCACTAAGTCCCTGTCCCATACCCAAAAAGTATATAATGTACTCTGCAGTCAGTCCCTGTCCCATATATAAATAGTGTATAATGTATCCTGCATTCAGTCCCTGTCCTGTACATAAGCAGTGTACAGTGTATTCAACAGTCAATCCCAGTTCTATATTAGTGTATAGAATATTCTGCAGTCAGTCCCTGTTCCGTATATAAATAATACTGTGGTGGTGGTGCTGCGGTAGCACTGTCGCCTCACAGTAAGACGTTGTCCTGTTCGATTCTCAGCTAGAGCGTCTTCTGTGTGGAGACATGCGTGAATGGGCATACCTTCATTGAAGGTTGTGCGTCAGGGCCAGCAACTTGGCACGTAAAAATCTACTGCCGATCATTAGCGGACCGGAGTTCCACTGTGGCAACCCCTAACTGGGAAAAGCCGAAAGACACGACATATTCTGCAGTCAGTCACTGTCCCATATATAAGTGGTGTATAGTGTATTCTGTAGTCAGCCTCTGTCTCATATATAAGTATTTATTTGTCTTTGTTGATCAGGAAAAGTCTGACTGGTTAAAACCTATTTTCAGCTAAGGCCCAGAGAGGAAAGCTTCACGTTTAAGTTGCACATAACGCACATTTATAATTGCATGGTAAAACATCTGTTTATGAGCTTATTGACACGATTTTTAAATATTTCTTACGTGAACATAGCATTTTTTTTACTCAAAAGTTTTTTTTTTATTATTTTTCTTTAAAGGGTAACAAATATCTTGACTAAGATTTTTTCAAATAAATTAAACAAGAAACCATATACATTATTTACATTTAGCCCGAAATAACTGCAACAGAAACCATTGATTTGAGTATATGTGAACATAGCATTTTGACACAAAAAGAGAGAATTTAAAATATATTGGCTAATTATTGAATAGAAAAATAAATAGAATAATAGTTAATGTATTTATAGCATGATGGCTGCAGGGAATAGATTAAACTGGGGTGCTTTGAGATTATTGATTTACAGACAGCAGAAGTAGTAATGTAGCTTAAAAATGCTGATAGAAATACGAAAGTTGAAATTATGGAAATGAGCAAGAGAATAAATGGACTGAGGAGGAATTGTAGTTAGTAGTGCAGTGTGAGAGAGGAAGGAAAAGAGTTTAGGAAATTAGTACAGTAGTTTTGAAACATAATGGAAGTATATGTCGAGTGTCTTACTGATACATAATAAGAGTTTATTGCTAGGGTGAAGGTCTCTCATGGGTGAATAGTACAGCAGAGTTTTTGGTAATGCTGGACAATTGTCTGCTGAGCATAATAGGTTGTGGGCAGTGATAGGTCATGAGTATGTTAACTGGTTTGGGAGTTCAACCCACTTTAATTGTTTTAATGCAAGGTAGTGGTGTGTTTTATAAGGTTGGTTGGCTGGTTGGTTGCAAATTTAACTATTTTGTAGTAGCAGGAGGCTAGATTAATTTTATATGTAGTGTTGATATTTGTAAGAATAGGGGAAACATATAATATAGAAGGGAGGAGGTATGTTACTGTTAAGGTAATCCTTGTTTGTTCTGTCTGGTAGTGTTTGTCTCTATAGAGGGACCCGAATTTTTGGTGAGTTTTCTTGACAGAATAAAGTTTTGGATGAACAGATTTGAGGCTATCATCTGTTATGACTCAGAGTGGTTTAGTTAGGCTTATGATTTTTATTTTTGTGGCATTACTTGAGGTAATATGAAATGTATGTTTTCTGTTAAAGGTGTTTTTTGGGGGTAAATAGCATAAGTTTGGGCTTTTTTTTTTGGCATTATGGAGCAAGTTAGAATTTTTTAGCCATATTTCAATATCGGATAAGATTTTTTGAATTATTTCCTGTAATTTTGGGATGGATGCATCAGGGCAGGTAAGGGATGAATTGTCGATGCATTATACAAGAGTGGCAAGTGTTGTAGCTGAATGAGTAGTGTAAAGTGTATTCTGCAGTCAGTCCCTGTCCTATATGTAAATAGTGTATAGTGCATTCTGCAGTCAGCCCCTGTCTCATACAAAAGTAATGTATAATGTCATCTGCAGTCAGCCCCTGTCCCGTACTCATGAGCAGTGTATAGAGTATTCCGCAGTCAGTCCCTGTCCCATACTCATGAGCAGTGTACAGTGTATTTTGCAGTCAGTCCCTGTCCCATATATGTGGTATATAGTGTATTCTGCAGTCAGTCCCTGTCCTGTACTCATGAGCAGTATACAGTGTATTCTGCAGTCAGTCCCTGTCACATATATTAGTGGTGTATAATGTATTCTGCAGTTATGTGCCATGCTGGTGCAGCGGTTAGTGTTGCCACCACACAAAAAGAAGTTCTCTGGTTTAATTCTCGGCTAGAGTCCCTTCTGTGTGGAGTCTGCATGTCCTCCCTGCATTCAAATGAGTTTTAAAGACATGCAGTAAGTGCATGTGTGCGTCCCTTCTTTGAAAGTTGGGCACCAGGCTGGCAACTCGACACCGTAAAAACTCCACTGTCAATCGATCTGCAGACCAGTGATCCTCTATGGGGACCCCTAATCAGAGAAGCCAAAAGACAGTAGTGTATTCTGAAGTCAGTCCCTGTCCCATATATATGTAGTGTATGGTGTATTCATCAGTCAGCCCCTGTGCCATATATAAGTAGTGTATAGTATATTCTACAGTACGTCCGTGTCCCATAATCCTAAGTACTGTATTATGTATTCTGCAGTCAGTCCCTGTCCTGTATATAAGTAGTGTATAGTGTAAAATGTGGTCAGTTCCTGCTCCAGATGTAAGCAGTGTGAAGTGTTTTCTGCAGGCAGTCTCTGTTCCATATAGAAGTAGAGTATAGTGCATTCTCCAGTCAGTCCCAGTCCAATATATAGTGTATGATGTATTCTGCACTCAGACTCTGTCCTGTATATAAGTATTACATAGTATATTCTGCAGTCAGTCCCTGTCACATATATAACTAATGTATGGTGTATGCTGCAGTCAGTTCCTGTCCTTTATATAAGCAGTGTATACTGTGTTCTGCAGTTAGTCTCTGCTCCGTATATAAGAATTGTATTGTGGATTCGACACTCAGTCCCTGGCCCATGATGTTAAGTAGTGTATGGTTTATTTTCAGTCAGTTCCTGTCCTATATAATGCATTTTGCAGTCAATCCCTGTCCGGTTTATAAGTAGTATATAGTATATTCTGGATTGAGTCCTTGTCCTGTATATAAGTAGTGTATAGTGTGTTCTGCAACCAGGCCATGTTTTGTATGTAAGCAATGTATATTGTTTTCTGCAGTCAGCATCTGTTTTATAGATATTAGTTACAAAATCATGTGTCTAGAGCATTTCTTCCCAGGTCTCTGCTGAAAATTGGCTTTGTTCCAAGTCGGACTTTCCCGGTTAACAAATGATAAATAAATAAAATAAAATAAAAATAGATAAATATAGTGTGTGCTACAGTCAGTCCCTTTCCCATAATCATAAGTAGAGTATGGTGTATTCTGCAGTCAGTCCCTGTCCCATATTGATAGTCAGTGTCCCATAATCCTAAGCAGTGTATGGTTTATTCTGCAGTCAATCCCTGTTCCATATATAAAAATTATATAGTGTTTTCTGCAGTCAGTTACTCTTTGTTTCATATATAGGTAGTGTATAGTGTATTCAACTGTCAGTCCCTGTCCTATAATCATAAGTAGAGTATGGTGTATTCTGCAGTCAGTCCCTGTCCCATATTGATAGTCAGTGTCCCATAATCCTAAGCAGTGTATGGTTTATTCTGCAGTCAATCCCTGTTCCATATATAAAAATTATATAGTGTTTTCTGCAGTCAGTTACTCTTTGATTCATATATAAGTAGTGTATAGTGTATTCAACTGTCAGTCCCTGTCCTATAATCATAAGTAGAGTATGGTGTATTCTGCAGTCAGTCCCTGTCCCTTACTCGTAAGTACTGTATAGTGTTCTGCAGTCAGTCCCCATCCCCTTTGTAAGTAGTATATAGTGCATTCTGAAGTCAGTCCTTGTCCAGTATTCATAAGTAGTGTATAGTGTATTCTACAGTCAGTCCCTGTCCCATATATAAGTAGTGTGTAGTGAAGGATGGCGAACCTTTGGTTTGGTGTGTCAAAAGCTCCTGGCACAAAATAATTCAGTGCACTTCACATGAACAACGAATGCAAAAGCAGTTTCTTTGGTAACTCGGGTGTTAGTGATCACTGACGTGTCACCCAGTGTATTCTGCAGTCAGCCCCTGTCTCATATATAAGTAGTGTATAGTGTATTCTGCAGTCAGTCCCTATCCCATATATAAGTAGTGTATAGTGTATTCAGCAGTCAGTCCCTATCCCATATATAAGTAGTTTATAGTGTATTCTGCAGTCAGTCCCTGTTCCAAATATAAGTAGTGTATAGTGCATTCTGCAGTCAGTCCCTGTCCCATATATAAGTAGTGTATAGTGTATTCAGCAGTCAGTCCCTATCCCATATATAAGTATAGTGTATTCAGCAGTCAGTCCCTGTTCCATATATAAGTAGTGTATAGTGTATTCAGCAGTCAGTCCCTGTTCCATTTATAAGTAGTGTATAGTGTATTCTGCAGTCAGTCCCAGTCCCATATATAAGTAGTGTATATTGTATTCTGCAGTCAGTCCCTGTTCCATATATAAGTAGTGTATAGTGTATTCTGCAATCAGTCCCTATCCCATATATAAGTAGTGTATAGTGTATTCAGCAGTCAGTCCCTGTTCCATATATAAGTAGTGTATAGTGTATTCTGCAGTCAGTCCCAGTCCCATATATAAGTAGTGTATAGTGTATTCTGCAGTCAGTCCCTGTTCCATATATAAGTAGTGTATAGTGTATTCTGCAATCAGTCCCTATCCCATATATAAGTAGTGTATAGTGTATTCAGCAGTCAGTCCCTGTTCCATATATAAGTAGTGTATAGTGTATTCAGCAGTCAGTCCCTGTTCCATATATAAGTAGTGTATAGTGTAGTCTGCAATCAGTCCCTATCCCATATATAAGTAGTGTATAGTGTATTCTACAGTCAATCCCTGTCCCATATTAGTGTGTAGTATACGGTGTATGTTTGTGATATTACTTGTTTGTATACTTTATCAGCAGACAACTTCTTCAACAGAAAGGGACACACTCATCTTTCAGACCAGTAAATACATATTTTATTTTCTAGTGTGACTCCTGTCACTTCATTACAGTACTATTTCTCTCTCTTGCATACAATCCTCCTCTGTGAGTAAAAAATAAAACAAGTTTGTGAAATCATATACAAAATTTGCTATATTCCTGGTCAGCAGACTAAAAACAGACACAGTCTTATGATTCAATGGAAATTTATATTAGGCCTTTTTTTATCAGCTTTTATTAACTTGGAATGCTCCACTGAAGCAAACTGTCCCACTTCTTTGGTGGCCTAGAGCAGGGTGAAATATGGTATTACATGCAAATTATATAAAACTATATAAATATCTGACAGGTGCAGTTGAATGAGTACAGTACAACCAGTGTAGAAACCAACAAGTGTAAGAAAGGCACAGTAAAGAAATAAAGACTCATTATAACAGACATCAGTAGGTGGAGCTAAAAAATTCAGGAAAATGTAGAGCGTTGAAAAGTGGAATAAGGATGAAGTGAGAGGTGTATAAAAGGGAAGAAGCATCGAAGAGATGTTTTGCAGATGGCGGGATAGGAGGGTTCACATTAGTATTGTATTGTTTTTAGTGTAGCTTAAAATGCTCCATTTGGTATATGCCTGAAAATAAGCCTTTCTGCCAAGTGTATTTATAGTAACTTACCAAAAGCTTATAAATAAATCACAGTCATTACTAGAGGGACACTCTGCATTTATTGCACTGACGGTATGAAGAAGTTAACATTATTCAATTCTGTCATCATTTAAGATTTTTGTATGAATTCAGATTTTCCAAACTGTATTGCTGGTTTTGTTTCTGAAAATACTGTGGAAAGAACACTGCAGTTCTGCATATCATGATAGTTACATGGTCTGTCTTAGATAAGCTATGAACAGAATTATCTGCTGTAATGTTTCCTTTATAAATTCAAGAGGGCTGGCTTAAGCTAGGCTGCATAGCAGATCACGGCGTTCAGTTTTGAAAATGCTAGCTCCTTTTGAAGTGAAGTGTATTTCATATAAAACATTTCCTGTGTGGACTGGAAAAGTCTTATAATCAAGGAAAGTCTATGTTTAACACCCCACATGCCTTTCTAGACAACAAATTTTAAAGATTTTTCCATTTTCTTGCAAAACAGCGATGCCTGTTTTGATTAGGACTCGCATTTCATAATATAACCCAAAACTGTAGTTCCGGGACATTCTGTTCACCATTACTGAATGCCTTCACTTACTAATCACACTGATATCACCAGTGAGTCATTTCCCACCAATCTGTAGTAGGCTTAAACTGTTCTTTCTTTAACCTCCTACTCTCCCACTTTGTAAGTCATAACTTACAGTTTGTGACTTCAGAATAACTTCCGTGGTAAATCACAGTGATTTTGCAATATGAATAAACGATTCCATCTGCAATACAGCAGTTAGCACCCTAGAAAATCCTATGAAACAGTGGAGAAATCCCATCTATACGAAAACAGCTGTTAAAATACAAGTGAAAGTTTTGAAACTGAAAGGTTGCCTGGGATATGTGGGGGCAGTAATATAGTCCTATTTCCTCTACTTGACATTTTATTTTGTTGGAAACCCGGGACATCTTTTATTAAGTGTTGCATTTTCTAAACTTTGATTTTCAAACCACAAAAATGTAAGAATTTATTAACTGTCTGATGAATAGCATCATACTTCTCAACCTCTTAGAGCAAAAAATATGGACAAAGCCTAAAATGATGGTGGGGGGGGGGGCAAATAGGGACAGATTTTAAATATTGCTCTTACAAAGTTAGAAAGTTAATAGAATAATATGTTTTTCATTAGCATGAGTTTTCTGAAGGATGCGGCGTCTTAAACTCAAATGTTTATTATTACTTAATGACTTCAATTCTCAGCCATTTGCCAGAAAAGTATACATTTTAGGAGAAGCACACCAAAAATATGATGCAAAAATCTGGACATTCACGAAAATCTGTACAGTTAAGAGGTATGAATAGCATTAGCCTCAGCAGGGAAGGAGACCTTTATGCAGGTGTTGTTATTCAGACTATTGTCCCATACTTTGTACTTCTGTCAGGCCATTTGCACACTCTGATATCATATTTGATTATCATGCTATAAGTGAGTATGTCACTGCCCATTGTTACATTGATCTATGGCAGATGGTACTGCAGTGATTGAATTTCTACCTATGATAACATTATTTTCATGAATGGGCATGTATTACAAAAAGGTCAGGAAACACTTAAATGTGCTATGGTAGGATTTCTGACCCACTACAAAACTACTCAGACAAGTACTGAAGAGCCCATGTGGAGGATGGAGTTGAGTTCACATGATTGTATTGGTGGGGGTGGGGGCAAAATAATTCTGTCTAGGCCACTGTATTTTTGACCTCAGAAATTGCTGTAAAAATGGGCAGTTATTCAAATATGCAGCCTGGCCAACTATAGTCTGTTTCATTACATTTCATGCTGTGAACATTCAAACGATCATATAGTTAGGAATTGCTGTTGTACACAGTCTGTCTTAAGGAAGAGAAGGGACTTCTGGCAAGATGCTCAAAGTGGATGTATGGTGATCTTCGTACAGAAAACAGATGAGCTTAGACCACGAAAAATATCAAGATACAACACTGCATCTTTCTTTAGCATGCTTTTTATGTAATTACTTTGATATAGACTTAGAGTTTGATATACCATTTACTTTATTTTTCTTAGCCTTTCCCCAATAACTGGAAACATAAACATTTGCTGTGTAAGGCTACTGCCTTATGTAGCTTCTTACTGGTTCATAGGTTCTTAGGAGATTGTTAGGCTAATGGCTTAAGACACCTTACACGCCTAGCCAATTTAACCTGATTTTACCCAATATATGGCTTGAAGAGGGTCAAGGAATGGCTCCGCTGTTCCGAAGAAGGAGCAGTCTCTAAAACACATATCTGTCTCTCCAGCATGTTTTGTCTGAGTTGCTGACTAAGTTTAGAACCCTAGATTGGGTGACCCTTGTACTGTTTGACTTGCTGATGTGTAGCAGCTCCATTTGTGAGTACCTTGTAGGTCAGGTATAAGTCACCCCTTAATAGTTGGCAGGAGACAGAGTAAAGGGTAGGGCTTTTAGTCTATCCACATAGGACATGATCTTTACACCCTGTATTTTCTTCATGGTGAACCACTGAGGTCACTCCAGCTGCTGTAAGTGCTTAGTCAGATACATGCCAACTGGCACATTGCACTCAATTATTGATCTAATGAGGGCTGCGTACAGCAAGACTATAATTTCCTTTGATCTGGATGCCATACCTTTACTTGTACATTGTGCCACATAGAAGGACTTCATCACCACTATGAACACATGGTGGTCAAAGTTCAAGCTACTGTCTGTGTACCTAGATTTGTTACCTCTGACTGTACTCTTAATGGTGTGCTATTGACGTTGTAATTTGCAGGGTTATTTGACTACCCAAAGGGTATGATAATGCATTTTCTCACATTTGTTTTAGGCCATGGTTCTGGCAGCAATCTTTTTCTAATCTAGAACCTCCTGAAGGATATCTACATCACTGGAGAATTCAGTGATTGCATCCAGCTTACAGTCATCAGCAAACATTGTCATCCAGAGGCCTTCCACATTAGAATTGACTTCAGATAAGTATATTCTGAACAGGAGTGGTTCAAGCACTGAGCCCTGTGGCACATCACTAGTAAATGCCTCTTTCTGGATCTTGATTCACCCACTTTAACAACATATGTCAATTAGCTATCCATCTGTTGATGTAGGTGTGATGACCCACCACTGGACCAGTAATCAAGGAGCTTCAGTCCTCACCATTGGCATCAATGGGGGGCATACACTGAGAGGATGACAAGGTACACACACAGTATTTTCAGATGCAGCTTTCTGCATCAAGTGCAATTTCCCTTAAGAGCACACAGAGACCACAGTCAGTCCAGGGCTGATTTCTCCCTCTTTCTCCAGATCCACAATAAGACTCCCCACTGGCACAGCTATAGGGTTGAGATGTCAGCTGAGTGGCCAAGCCAAAACCTCCAGCACTCACTTTGTCCAACCAACGCTTTGTGTCCTATCCCAAGTAGCTGACACACACACACACACACACACACACACACACACACACACACACACACACACACACACACACACACACACCCACCTGGGAAAGGCTGGCACAGGTTTACTAGCTGTGCCCCCTTCTGCCCAGACTATACGGTAATTATCACTGCCACCAGCCAGCTCCTTATCAGCTACTTTAAGGCCCTTCTATTAATAGAAATGGCAGCTTGACCAAGAGCAAGGCTATTAAGAGTGGCCTACACAGTGTCACCAAATAAATATGCATGTACTCTCAGAACTTAAATATCTCTACACAGATCAGCCATAATGGAAGGTTTAAATATTTTTAATAATTAATAATAAAAGAACAAGAAAATATTCAATATAAAATCACAGTGACATCAGAGCTCAAAATTATAGGAAATATTTAAAATAACATAACATTGCAGGACAGTCTCAAATAAATAAAGAAAACATATCTAAGCTAAGCTTTGCTATATTCCTGACTATATCGAAGAGAGTTACTATGCCCTAGAAACTGTGCTAGCTTGCAGAATGACATAATTTCTTGTCATTTGGCTTCTAGTCCCCAGGCCCAATGGCAGCTGGTAGCATTTAGCATCAACCTGTACAAGTACATAGATGAGGGCTTTTCCTCAGATCTTTGGCAGATGCTGGAAGTCATAAAGCAATAAAACACTTCCAAGACAATACAGAAAGTTCCCTAGTAGAGAGACTGTGTATCCTTGCTGCATTGAACTGAAAGATCTAATTTTTTATTGTCTAGCCATAAAGTAAATTAATTTCAGCTACTTTTCTGAAGTTTTGCTGGACTGAAGTTAACCTCCTGTGTTCCAGTTTCCACTGTTAAAATATATACATTTAAACAGTTACAATAGTGCATGTACATTTCTGTTCTTTTCCAGTAGAGTACACTGTGGTTACATTTCAAACATCAATTTGCAAATGCCTTCAAGCAGTTTGATATACACATGACATACAGTTCTAATACATTTGTAACATATGCATCTTATATACATCATGTTGATATTCACAAATGACATATAAATATTTACTAATTTCCAGATAGCTGGGCTGGCAGCATATCCCTTTATCAGAGTAGGGATTTTTGTACAGTTTGTGAATTTATTTATAATTCCTGAGTGAGGAATTGTGTCAAATGCACTAGCCAGGTTGAGGTAGGTGGCATGTACTGTTTTACCCTCATCCATGGCCTTAGTGACTTTCCTCAAGGAATCCACCAGATTCAGTAGGTATGACCTTCCCTTCAGGTCCAGTATTTAGAGATGTCCTATGTCATTATTTATCAGGTTCATGATTATTCTTTCCATGGTCTTACATATAAGATTAGTCAAACTTAGGGGTCTTTAATTTCCTGGGTCAGTAGATTGTCCCCTTTTTGTAGAGGGATGACAGCTGCTGTCTTCCACTCTATTGGGACAAATCCATTCCAGAGGCTGTGGTTAAATACAGATCCTAATGAGCCTGATAAGCCCTGATTTAAGCTGTTTAAGTGACAACCTGGTATACTGTCAGGCTACATCAAAGCCATGTTTTAGTTTTAGAAAGTGCAGTGGGAACCTGTTCTTTGGTGATAATTGGCAGTGAAGTAGTGGAGGGTATTTCTTAAGAGAGAAGTGGGAGTGATGGTTAAATTAAATTTGAGCTGAATTTGTCAGCCAGCAGATTTGCTATATCTTTTGGCTGAATATAGATGATGCCATCTACAACTAATTCTGCACATTGTTGAGTGTTGGCCTTAAGATTGTCGGCATAACTGAAAACTGCCTTATGGTTATCTTCAGTTTTGGAGGCTGTTTTTACCTCACAGTCTGCTTTCAGAGACTTGACTAGTTCTCTAATTGACTTGTTTAGACTAATGAGAGAATTTTTGCTCTGTTGTAAACATTCCCTTCTTGACAGGATTTTCTTTTTTTTTTGTTGTACAACCTATTAATACCAGAGGTCCAGCAATGTGAGTTGTTTTTGCAATTTCATCTGGGTTCATTTTGTTCAGGTACTGCATTTTCAATGAATTTGTTTATATGGTCATATAGGGCTTTTGCGTATGTCTCTGCTTAAGTTTCTGTGTTTTCTGGATTTGGGGGAGCTTGGAAACTAGCTATGCTGTCCCTTAATATTAGACAATTTACCTTAGAGATGTTTTTAAAGTTCTTGGGGTTAGGTGGGAGGACTAGTTTTACCTTTATTTCAAGAGATGCCGCTTTGTGATATGATCTTACCAGTGAGGACATCACATGGGGGTGTAGTGTTCTCCCATATTTGTGAGTACCAGATCTAAGATATTTGTTCCCTTAGTGAGAGTGCTAACTAGCTGCTCCACGTCATTCACATTTACAAAGTCAAGAAATCTTTAGGCCTGCATATTAGTGGTTGTGGTTGCCTCTAAATTAACGGAGAGGTAGTTAAATCACCTGTGAATATGGTATTGGGCTGGATGGTGAGTGATTCTAGTAACTTCTGATATGATGTATGAGTTTTCTGGTTCATAGTGGGGGACATGTAGCTAGCAAGAATATGGTAATAGATTTTCCCATGGTTAGTTGGACATGAAATAGCTCAAGCATGTCATATTGTTTGACCAGCCTTAAGGTGTACTTATCCTTTATATAGATACACACACCTCTGCCTTTTGCTCTTGCATGTTCAGTGGGTGGTCAAAAGGCATGAAAGGTGTTATAGCCATACACTGCCAGAGTGCTTTCCATGGCTTTGAACTTTGTTTCAGTAACTGTACAGACATCACCATTCTCCAGGGTGAGAAGAGCTTCTAGGGAGTGCAGTTTCTTGTTGAGACTCCTAGCACTGAGCAGTAGCACATTTAGCTTTTCTGAGTAATTTTTGTTAAGTTGAAAGGTTGTCTGGTTGGCAATGCCTAAAAAAGGCACTATAAGGGTGGATAATGTTTTGGCCAATATCTGAAAGCCTAGCGGTAACAGATGAAGACCATCACTGGCAAAGCAGCATGGCCTGACAACCATGTCCTCCCAAGCTGACAAGTAGTGTACCCCCTTTGGAATGACACCAGTAGCTAAGCCAATTGTTAAACTTGATCATTGTCTGCTGGTATTGCAGCAGCATCCCTGGAGGTGGTAGAATGCTGCTCAATTTTAGGCTCATACCTACCTGTGACGCATATTCTGAGAGCTCAGTCATGTCTCTCTTTATATAGTTCAAGGTGGTACATCTCAGATTGTTCATGCCCCCATGAACTATGACTGAGTGAGTCATATTGGTACTTAGGGGTAAGTGAACTGAGTGCTTGCATGATCTGGCAAGTCCTGGCCCCTGTCAGGCAACTGAATGTAATCTTCTCCTTATCCAGCCTGATAAGAGGTACATCAGTGTGTCTCACAATGGAGTCTCATATGACCAGAATACTGGATTGTGGACTGTTTTGGCTTATGGGTTTGGTAGTTGAGATACAATGGGATGTGGCTTTATGTGTTGTAATGGGAATTTTCTTGTGTGTCTGCATGTGGAGTTTCTGAGGACTGCTCCTGAGAGGTCTTTGAGGTTTGGGTAAGTTACATGTGAGCACCTCCGCATATGTTGCTCTATGTGTGTGGTTCTTTGTGGGTATGGTGAATGATGTGTGTGAGTCACTGACAACCAATTTATTGTTTTTTGTTTCTGTATTGAGAGTTTAGCCTCCAGTGTCAATGTGTAACTACATCTCTCACATATATATATTTGTCTGTTTGAGTATTAAATGATTGTCAGAGTACATAAGGTAATTGCTACATTGCCTGAGGATGACCATGTCCACCAAGCTGGATGCAAAGATGTCAGGAAAGTGTCATTCCATGGTTGCAAGTCCTAATGTGTACTTGCAAGGGATAGGAGTGGAGGGTGTTTGTAACCGTTTGAGGGAAGGGTGCTTACTTAGTGTAATCTGCAGCTAACCTAAACAGCAATGCTGTGCAATGCCCAAACTAGATGTTCTCTGAGCAGTGATAGTCCTAGGTGTTATAATAAGGTAAGGTAGAACTAAATCAGAGAAAAAACAGCAAGTTTTACACTAACTATACTTTAAGGCCAATCAGATAAGCACACAATGAGCTTTTCACCAGCAATTCCCAGATGATATAGGTGCAGACTTTGACCCTCTTAATGTAAACTGGTTTGGAGCGCACGTGTTAAGGAATCACAAACAGATGCCTAATACTAGATAAGAAACACTATATACAGTTTATTTCATTGCAGAACAGTAGCCCTCACAACAATTTGAAAATACACCTTAAACTTTAAAGAAGAGCAAAAAAATAAAAATAAAATAAGAAGCGCAGTAAACTTACACAACTTTCACACTAAAATTAAAATAAGCAATGTTTCTAGATGTTTGCATCTCTATAGGATACTGGCACAGCAAGCAGCTCCGTGCAACTGTGCCAAATTTATACCAGCATGCTAATATAGAAAACTGATTACTGAGCCCTCTATCCAGTAAAATAACTACACTTAAAGCTGTTTTGCCTGCTTCACAACTCAGACAGACCAGGTAAACACCTACTGCCACTAGATGAATAACCCCAGTCCTCCTAATGTAAAAGCACAGAAAAAGTGTGCTTGGAGTGAAATGCTACCACAAACAACCTTAAACTTAAAGAAAGGCAATATGTAATTCAATATAAAAGCAGTGTACTTTAAACAGATTATAAAAGTGTGATTATTCAATAAAAATATTTGCTTTGTAGAAATCAGCAACTCGCTTGTCCAAAATTTAAGGCATTAAGAACAAGGTAATTGATTTATAAGCCTTCTGACCAATAAAAAAACTACATGCAGGAATCTCTAATGTGTTTCCTCAACCTATATAGACCAGATGGCAAATACTTTCCTGACCAGCAGGGAGTCACCAACAGTGCTTATAGTTTTTGCAGGCCTTGAGTCGTATCAGACAAGACAAGGCCACAGATATAGTCTGTGTATTTGTCACTTAAGAAACAAATTAACCAACGGAAAACAAAACAAAAAAAAAAAAACGTGATAAATGTGCAGTGTAATTTAAGTGTCTATCTACCACAAAGAACAAAAAACACCAGGTCAAGCATATTTCTGAAAACAGAAAACAAAATGGAACAGATAAAACAGAAAGCAGCTCTATCAGTTTAAGCAACTCACAGACAAAAAAGAGATTACTTTCTTCACCAGCAGGAAGTCACCAGAGTGCTTATAGTTTTTGCAGGCCTTGAGTCTTATCAGAAAAGCCACAAATATACTCTGTTTATTTAAGTATCACTCAAGAAACAAATTAACCTGTGAAAAAATCATGCGAAGCATGCAGCCTGAGTAACTTAACTGTCTATCTTCCATGCAGAACAAAAGAGCCAGGCCAATCCACTTGTGTGCCATCCAAGAAGAACACCAATAAACCAGATGTTCCTGTAGAAATATAATGGTCATTTATTTACTGAAAAATATAGTATAACCAAACTACAGCCAGTATCTAGAAAAAAGAAACTTTTAATGGTGAGTGCTTTCATGACAAATTTTTCCGCTTCATCAGACAACACATCTCTTTACTTTAGCATGTAAAATATATTCCAACCAATAAAAACTCCTGTGTAATTAACAATCAGTTAAAACCATTAACAAGGCAATTAAAATTTAAAAACATAGATACAAATTGTCATCTTACTAAGTTCCTTGTCTGTAAAATTGGCTTTATGGAACCCTTATCATTGAGCCCCTTTCCCGTTGTAGCTCTCATCCTGATTATCCCTTCTAATTCAGCCACTTCTGTCCTATTGGCAACATCCCCTCTCCTTTCATTATTTCTATTTCTATAACCATAAATCTAAATGTATGTGAACTATCATACTTGGCCACGTGTTTGGCCAAAGCATTATTATCTGCCCCCCTTGTGTATATCATAAATATGTCCTCTCATCCTTTGCTTTAACATATGGTTGGTTTTGCCTATATAATATGAAGCACACACTATACAGTGTGCCAGATAAACAAGACTGCTGGTGTTACAGTTAGCAGATACTCTAAACTCTATTGTCTTCCCTGTATCAGGGTGAACACAATAGAGTTTAGAGTATCTGCTAAACTGTGAACTACTGCCATATTCAAGCCCGATTTAGCCATTTATTACAGCATTGTTTTCCATAAACAGCATCACTGGTAAATTTCTGCATAGTCTGGTGCCATAGTCTGTGGTAGGATTGTAGTGATGGTAGTATTGTGAATTCTGCTGCAGGATTTGTGCATCATTACTTTTATAACTGTTTAAATTCCAGGTTTGCTGCTAGAGTTGTGTATTCTACTTATCATTACCTGCTTAAAGTTGCATACCTCAGCCTGTTTACTTTGCTAATGTTTTTCTACTGTTCATTTGGGTCTGTCCCAGCTCTCACTGAGACATCAAGTTAAACTTTCTGAAAATTTTACCTTAGGACTAGAGCTTCAATACTGGGTTTATTTGATTGGGACCCTCTATATAAATTTACCAGCAGTAATGTGCAAGGAAAATATTGTAATAAATGATATTATTACATGTTATATTTAGCACAAAACTATACCAACCCAAGGTCTTTAATTCAAGACTCTGAGAGGCGTGGAAAGCTTCAAAGTGTGAGAAATAAGCATTTAATCAAATGAGAAGAAAAAAAAATGTAATACGACTTCCAAAATCCTTCCTTCCCCTCTTTCATTGCTGTATTTTATGTAAGCTCTTTAAGCACTTGCTCCACCCTTTGTTTTCTATATATCCATAATACTAAGTGCTCATCCAGCAAGCCAGTGCTGCTCTTGAGTCAATTTTATCTATAAAACTACCCTTAGAACTAAAACCTGTAGATTAGTGTGGCTAAAACAAAGTCATTATGGAAAGACAAGCTCAGAGCAGTTAGCCTGTGTATCAAACAGCACAATTATCAAATCTTAACACAGTCTTACCTTGTCTAGTGCCAAACCCCAGAGACCACCCAAGGATATCTCTGTATAACCCAGTCCATAACTTGGAGTAGCCCACCGAAATATAGGTTCAGACAACATGGATGTGCAATTTGCAAATGTCTCCATAGCTAGCTTGATAGATATGGCATCCTGAGACAATTTAGCAATTGTCTCATGTTCACAGACAGCCATTTAATCCTTAAAGATGCGAAAGATGCACATACACAATTTCACTGGAGGTAAATATCTCACATGCAAACAAGGTCATCAAGAACACAAGCACTACATCCACCACACAAACTGACCACCACTCACATAGACCAGCTTATGCATAGGCACTAAAAAGCAATTTTCTCAAACCTCAAAGATCTCCTAAGCCTACAAAAGGCAATGCCTATCCTCATCAATCTGTAAAGTACTCACCAAAATTAACACCAAACACCACACATATGCCTCTATCTAGTGGAGCCCCAAGAGCAAAGCCCATATGGCAAGCAAACATATTAGCCAGGACTCTTGTGATATGAGATTCCACTGAATGATGCACAATGCCCCACTCACCAGACTGACTAGGTATATATCAGTTCACTGAAAATGCATTGCAGCAAACACCTATTCATGGACCCTAATTCATGAGAATCATTTCAGCAATTCACTGAATTTACTGACAGCAAGGAAATTCTTGTCCTACAGCACAATGGACTGACAGCTAAGAAAATTGAACCCACTCAAGTGGGGGCTGTGCACCCCACACCCCTGAAATATATATACCAACTCTGAGACCACACTACAGTAAAGAAAAGGGCAAAGTTGTGCTGTAGGGCAAGCATTTTCTTGCCATCTGTAAATTCAGCAAATCGCTGAAATGATTTTTGCTGAATTAGGGTTGATGAATAGATGTTCACTGCTATGCAATTGCGGCAACCTAATATAGACCTGACTGAAGAAGGAGACGATAATAGCTAGTTGCTTATCTGGAGCCAGTATCTGCCATGTTACACATGCAATCAAGTCACTGCACCACAGGTAGCAGTATGATTCTTTCATAGTCCATGTGGGCATTAATGACCTAAGACATAGCCCCCTGGATTATATGAAGGCAGTTATCATTGATGTCTTTGAATATGTGTCTCAGGCAGGTATATACATTGCATTAGGCAGCATTCTACCTTAACCAAGAATGATGCTGCAAAGCAATAATTGGCTTAGTTTCTAGTGTCTTTCCAGAGAGATTCAATATTTGACAACATGGGAGGACATGGTTAACAAGCCATGATGCTTTGAAAAGGATGGTCTGCATCTGTCCCCCCAGGCTTCTGAATATTGGATAAAACTTTATCCATCCCCTTTTTTTAGGCATTGCCAAATAGACAAACCCATCAACATAGCAAATAAAACCAGAAGAAACTTAAAAGTGTTTCCAGTCAATGCTAGGAGCCATAACAAGAAACTCTACATCCTACACACTCTCCTCAATCTGGAGAATATAGACATCTGTGCTATTGCCGAGACATATTTTAAATCTGCAAAAAATACTCTGGCAGTGCAAGGCTTCAGTGTCTTCCACACATTTAGACCATCAGCTGCACAGACGGGAACAAAACGTGTTAAGAGTCTCAGCCTATATTAGTGACAAGTATACTTCTAGGCTGATTAAACAGGATGATACCCTGGAGTTTACCAACATGTAAATCACCATAGACAAAGTCCGATACCATATCTTAATAAACTACAGGCCATCCTCTATGCCCCAAGAATCCCATAGATCATACCTACTCAAGATACTCACCATTAAAGCAAATGCCCTATTCATAGGAGACTTTAAATACCCCTCTATAGCCTGGGAAATATACACTGCCTCAAACTCACAGGCATGACAATTCCTGGACTTAATTAACAAGAATACCCTTGATGAGATAGTGTGCACACCCACCAGAGGTTCAAATATGGTGGATCTGGTACCAATATGGAGAGCACTGCACATCTCCCAGTGTCACATCCTCGCTGGTGAAGATGGACCACAAACCTGTCTCCTTAGAAATAAAATGAACTCAGTAACCCCAGAGACCCTGTAACAGTTAGGAAGTATTCCATATCAAATTAAATCTTATTAAGCAATAGTTTGTCAAAATGTAATTCACCTCCTAACCCTCAGTACACAGCAACCTATGAGGAATTGTTCAGAAAGACCTTGCAAAACCATGTCTGTAGAGGCTGGAATATATACTAGAATTAATCCCAAAACAAACTCTAAAAACAAAACAATGGTGGAACCCTAACTTTAATAGGGTACATACCTCTCAACCTCTTAGAGCAAGAAATCTGGACAAAACATCATTAATGGGGAACAAAGGCCCAAAAATAGGGAAACTTTTTAAATACTGCTCTTACAAACTTAGAAAATTGATAGAATAACAGGTTAACATTAGCATGAATTCTCTGAAGGTTATGAAGTCTGAAACTCAAATATCTTTCATTATATTCTGACTTCAACTCTCAATAATTTCCCAATGATTTGCCAGAAAACCACAATTTTATGAAAAACCGACCAAAAATATAAGGCAAAAATCTGGACATTGTGCAAAAATCTGTATAGCTGAGAGGTATGATAGGGTATATATCAAAAGAAATGACTTGTAGGTTGCCCAACTTAAGGTGAAACTCCAATGGCAAAAAAAGCACACCAAACATCTCCAGCAGACCACAACTGAAATGAATGGACTGGAAACAGCATAGCTGAATAGACAAGTCTAATTTAATTTTTAAATGTTTTCACCTTGAGCAAAAACATCATCAGAGATAAAATCAGTTTTTACCTCTGATGATGACTTTACTGAAGGCAAAAGTGTTTAGAAATTAAATTATGCTTGTTTATTTAGCTGTGCTGTTTCCAGTCCGTTCATTTCAGTTGTGGTCTGCTGGAGGAGTCTGCTGAGTTTCTTTTGCCATTGAATATAACAAAAGGACAAAAGTCATGGCTGAACTCAGGAAGAGCAACTCCCATAATTATAAGAGCTCTCTAATTAAACTAAACAGGAACTGAGAGGACTACTTAAATCCAACAAGGCCAATTACAAGGTTAGGATAGGCTCACAGGCTAAAGGCAATCACAAGGCCTTCTACAGCTATGTCTGTTACCTCAATGACAGCACACAGCAGTGTGCCAAAATGGTGGTCAGTGGTGCTATCTTCACTGAGCAGAGTGACATAGGGAATATGCAGGCTGACAAATTCAGCTCAGACTTCACCCCTTATTCCCCTCTTGCCTCTCTCTGTGAAATACCTACTAGCATACCCCCAACTTTTAGCAGGAAGTAGGTCCTAGCAGTGCTTGCTAAAGCCAAACACGTAGCCTCAATGGGCCCCAACAATATCCCAGGATGCCTCCTAAATAGCTTGAAACCTAACCTATCAGGACCACTTCAGTCACTTTTCAACAATAGCCTCAAAACAGACTTTTACCTTGAGAATTGAGGATTGCAATGGTTATCCTACTTCACAACTGTGGACCATCAACAGACCCCAGAAACTACAGAACCATTAGTCTGTCTAGTCTAATATGCAAAGCTGTGGAATGAATTATCATTGAAATGATCAGCAAAGATATAGGCCATCTTCAGACATTGGACCCAACTCAGTTGGGCTTTGTTAAGGGAAGGTCATGCCTATTAAACCTGGTGGACTTCTTTGAGAAGGTCACCATGACAATGGATGAGGGGAAAATGCTACATCTCACCAATCTGAACCTAGCTAAAGAGTTTGATACAATACCCAACTTGGGTATAGTTGACAAACTCAAGAACTGGGCATAAACCTCTATATAACTTACTGGATTTCAGATAGGACCCAGGAAGTCAGGATTGGTGAGACCACTCCATTAAAAGACTGGCCACTAGCAGGGTACCTCTGGGCTCTGTGCTGGTACTTCTCCTATTTGGCATCTACTTCTTGGAGATAAAGGCTAATGTCAAGTGCATTTGGCTGAACAAGTTTGCAGATGACTGCAAATTGGAAGCTATCATAGATTATCCCCCATGACACAAGCATCTTACAAGAGCGTCTATCACAGATAAATGACTGGTACCAAAGTTACAGATTAAAACTCAGTGCCAAGAAATGCATTGTAGTGGCTCTTGGGAAAATGACCACTCAGGCTAATTATTCCATTGATAAGATACCCATATGAAATTACCCAGTAATCAGGGAACTGGGAATATATATAGATGGTAATCTGACCTTTGATCAACATATGGTCAAGGTAGTAACAAAATCATTCTATGCCACCCAGCTTATGAGTAAGGGTATGGCATCAAGGTCCAAGGATGTCATAGTGCCACTTTATTCAGCCGTTATCAGGCCCATCATTGAGTATAATGCCCCCTAATGAGACATATGTGACAAATGAATATCCACAAAGGTTCCTTACCAGGAGAATCCAGGGTATAAAAACATTGTCCTATACAGATCACTTTAAAGCCTTATCTCTGTACTTGATCTCTTACCAGTTACTAAGAGGTGATCCATGCCTGGCATAAAAAGCTTCCTCAGATTCAGTGCTGATGGACCTGTTGCACATCTGCAAAACTAACAGCATCAAAAACACTAGATCCAAGGATTAAATTTTGCTTGGGATATAAATAGGCCATTTTGGTGAGACAAATATGTGTCTTAGAGGATCCCCATGCTCTGGAACAGGCTCCCCATGCATGTGATTCAGAGTCTATCCCTAACCCTGTTTAAGTTTAACCTTTATGAATGAATGGGAAATTGGAAATTCACCCTGGGGACTGGCCCTCATGTAGCTGATAGTGAGACGCAGACAGTTAACTATGCCCAAACAAACATACAACCCCACCACACATAACCTTTAAAAACTTCCTAACATACCTCAAATAAAAACACCCATTATATATAGGGGCATAATTGGACTGGATTGCATGGTAGGTTTATAATGGCCCTAGTGGTTGTTAGCCTAGTATATACCTATGAAAGTATAAACCTATGAACTAGTGTTGAACTCAAAAAGACTATATGTAAAGAAATACACAGATACAATAATAGTAACTTAAATGCACTTTATACATTTATTTTATTTATTTAACATTTGTTGACTGGGAAAGTCTGACTAGGACAGAGGCTATTTTTATCTAAGGCTCAGTGAGAAATCTTTCAGATGCATGTCTTTGGAATGTTGGAGGAAACTTGATTATCCGCAGAAAACCCACACAAATGCAGGGACGACATGCAGACTCCACACAGAAGGCACTAGCTGAGAATTATTGCTTCAGAAGTCAGAACAAAAATGCAACAATAATGAAAGTTGTGTAAATAAGCTACAGCATGAAAAGAGAATGCTGCATTACGAGATGCTAACTGATATGATGCTCTTCTCAAGCTCGTGACTAGGTATACAAATTTGGGGGCTGAAAATAAACTCCAAAGCAAATCTTTACAGGAAGAAAACAGTAAATTAAAATAATGTCTGTTACCATCTGCTTCTCATGCTGAGCTGACAGAGGAAGGTCACACTACTGTAGCAGATTTGAAAATGAAAAGAATTCCCATAGACAGAAGAAAGATACCCACTCTAAACTTCTGACGCAATAAGAAGGGGCTAATATAGAGAGTAGCTGGACATTTGTGCTGAAAGCCATACAAACAGATGACCAGAACTGTACTGAAAGCCCAGTCAATGTGCCTGGTGTGATCATAGAACATGTAGTTACAGAACTTGAAGCTTAGTCTTACTGGGAGTGTACAGAATGCCTCAGGTGTCCTTAATGTTGAATGCAATCCAGTCACCGAGTCTAAACCAGCAGACTCACCACCTGTGCTTGATGTAAGTTTTCTGGAAGACCTACAGGTATCAAGTTCAAAACATAAAAAGGGTGGTGTCTTCATTACCTTCTCCAACAAGAAAAGGGGAGTCTTTCTAGAAAAGAAAACTCAGCAAATTAGTCAGAGATTGATCTGCAGCTTGGGGAACAAGATGAATAGAGTACCAGACAGTCTGATGTCATGCAAACTGTATTTTGTTGTAAGGAAATGGAAAATATAATCAAGCATGCAGCTGTTGTAGAAGTCTTGTGTTGCAGCAGAGGCTGTGCCGCACTGAAGTTTGAAGTGGTGAACAAAAAATGAACAGCTGACTTCTAAGCTGGAAAAGTAAGCACTAGACACATAAAAAATGAGCCACAATTAATGCCAGCACAACAAGTTAAGACAGATGTCAAGCAATGGAAACTGACAATACATTAAATTTGTAAATATTTTATTGCAAAATAGGTATTCTGAGCAGTACTGCATTATGGGGTACCTCATTAAAAACGTAATCATTTGTTTCAGAACTTGATGGCAACATGACGGCTGAAGAAATGGATACTTCTGATTTTGAACAAGAAAACATACATCAACCAGATACTGACAGCACAGCAGTTGTGATGCGGAGAATTGGGATTTCTTTAGATGTAGCATTTCTAACAGAGCTGAGTCAGACATGGCTTTGTAAGTCAAGCAGAGAGTGCCTCTAAGTAGGCGATATGAGACAGAGAATAGTTGGAGTTTTTTGAGTCTGTCCATATAGGACAAGTTTTTAAGGCCTAGGATCCTCTTTGTGAGGTACTTTTGTGGCCTCTCCAGTTGTTGCAGGTGTCTAGTGAGGTATATGCCAAATGTGGCATTGTACTCGATGACTGGCCTAATGAGGGAAGAGTAGAGGTAGACAATGACCTCTTTCTTCCTGGATGCAAAACCCTTTGTAATGAGATGTGCCACATAGAAGGACTTTCTGACCACAGTGGCAACATGGTGGTCAAATGAGAGGTTGCTTTAAAGCCAAAAAAAAGAGCACTAAGTGTTGTGAGTCCTCAGCAATAATTTTATTACAAAAAGTTAAGCACTTTCGTCAATACCAGTTGACTTCCTCAGAACTCTTCAAAAACACAAAGATTTGGTTTAAATAATGTAAACTCAATAATCATTGGTTAATCCCTCCACCAAGGGTTTGATAAAAATATCTCTAGTTCATAAATATAAAACACAGCTCATGAATATTAAGTATAAGCACATTAAAAACACAATTTAAAAACACATAGTTAATACATTGTTGCAATACATTGTATCCAACAATTTGTTCTTCACAGTAAGAAATTCAGTCATAGTATTCCTTATTGAAAGTGTACCCAAATAACCTTAAGAACTTTATTGATATGTATAAACCATATATATTAATATTAGACCTGTCCTGCTTTTTCTCTTAATATTGGCAGGATAGTTAAATGATCATTTAAACCCAGAGAAAAGTTTGCAGCTAGCCTTAATTGCCATAATAGTTCTTTTTTACTAAGATCATTTTGCCAATCTCCTCCCCTAGCTTCAATGTGGACAATGTCGAGAATGGCAAATTTAAAACCACAAAAGTCAGCACATTGTAAACTGTGTTTGTATAAGGTGTTAGTTTCCTTCTTATTTTCTGTGTCATAGAGGTGTTCATAAATCCTGGTTTAAAATAATCTCTCAGTTTTTCCAACATAAAATGATATACAAGTATTACACCAACAATGTATACCAGCTTACTTGAAAAGCAGTTACCCCTTCTCAAAAACACAGTATTTTTATTTTGGTTAGCTAGGGAAATAGAGCTATCCTGTAGAATATAGGAGCAATAAGGACATCTACCACAAGGCCTGCTCCCATTAAAATTTCCCTGTTCACCTTGATTTTCAGTTCTCCTTTCCAAGACTGACTTTAAATTGGGTCCTATTTTGGTTGAAAATATAGGTTTTTCACCCACGACCTGAAAAACTTCAGAATTAGTTTCAAAAATACTCCAATTTTTATAAAGTATTTCTTTAACTCCATGATACAAGGGACTATATTGGACAACACATGCCTGTTGGAAATCACTTTTGTTCTCACTCTTGGAAGCTACTTCAGGATTATTAATTTTATTATACCCTTCACCCAAAAGCGGAATATACCTTATACCCCACTCATCCAATACTCCTTTTAAAATGGCATCAATAAATTCACCAGGGTACCCTCTTTCTAAGAACATATCTTTTAAGTAAATAAATTCATGGATTACATCTTTTTTCAAGGATGTCATCCTGGCTATCCTGATAGCCTGACATTTGATAATACTTTTCTTTTGGGATAGAAGGTGGTAGCTGTTAAAGTGCAAGTAGCTGTTGCAAAAAGTTTTTTACGATAAATTCTGGAAATAAATTTCTCTTGGTCCTTTAATATTGTAGTGTCCAGGTAGTTAATTTCTTGTTCATGATAATCAAAGGTGAATTTCAAAAAATTCGTAGTCCCATTTAGGTATTGGATGAATAATGGAATAGATTCAGAGTCTCCTTTCCATAAAATAAATTATCATCCAAAAACCTACTATAAAAAAGAACATTGGAAAAAAAACTCACTTTTGAAAACATATTCTCTTTCCCATCCTAGCAAGACTAAATTAGCATAAACAGGGGCACAAGTGGCTCCCATGGCCACCCCCTTCACCTGCTGAAAGTACTCCCCCTCAAAATAAATATAATTATTTTCCAAAATGAGACCCATTAGTTCACACATTAATCTCATCAGAGGGTAAATGAGAACAAGTGAAGAGCACTTCTTCAAAAAAGGCTAAACCTTCCTGCTTAGGGATACAGGAAAATAAATCTTGAACATCTATAGTAAGGAAAATATTGTTAGGACACCACAAGTCACTTTTTAATTGACCAAGAAAGTCCCAAGAATCCTTTACCAAGTGTGAGGACTGCTCTACAACATGTTTCACTTTTTTATCAACATGTACAGCCAAACTATGTATTTTGGAACCTCCAGCTACCACAATCGGCCTAAAAGGTGGTGTTCCAACATTCTTGTGTACTTTTGGAATACTGAAAATAACAGGGATTTTGGGATGTATGTTCAAGAGGAAATCATAGTCCTCTTGGGAAATCCTCTGGTCCATAACATATTCATATAAAAAACTACCCACTCTTTGATAAGAAATATGTATTTAATTCCTGGAACACTGGGAATAATTTTCAACATTAAACAAAATGGACTGCATAGTATTAGTATAATCCTCTGAATTGTACAATATGATACCTCTACCTTTGTCGGGGGTCATAATTCGTATACTTTTATCCTATCTCAAATCTTTCAATAAACATCTTTCTTTGCTGTTAAGGTTAGAGAATACTCTTCTTTTCTCTCCCCACATTTTATACATATCTTCCTTAACAACTTTTTCAAAAGTAGCTATAAGTGGATGGAGAGGAGGATTAAAAACACTACTTTTTCTAAACATATTAGTAGAATTGTTAATAGATTTATTCCCATCTTTATTTTGAAACATCAATTTTAGGTTCAATTTTCTTAAATAAAGTTGTACATCCACCAATGCTTCTTCTATATCTGGAATTTTGGTGAGAACAAATTTGAACCCCTTAGAAAATAAAGAAAATAATTCTTCTGAAATAAATCTATCAGTATAATTATAAATATTAAAGCCATTGAATGTATGCTGAATATTACCAACTTTTGTCCTAGAATCTGGGACTAGTATTTCTACCATCTGGGGAATCCCTTGTGCTGTTGTACTACCTTGCTGTAGGTGTTGCACGTCTCTTGCTTCTGACTGGCTATTCTTTCTGAGCGTCTTGTGAGCGGAAAATCCTGATACTCAGAAAAATTTTCCCTCCCTTCCTCCATGGAGTTTTCATCCTCACCTAACAACTCAAAATCTACATTGTCCATATTGTCTTCATCATGATGTGATAAAGGTAAACATCCATCCTTGTTAACATCACTACAAACTAATTTGTCAATAGGGTACACTTTACAACATTTATACTGCTTACAATCTCTGTCTAACTTTTTTACTTTCTTGTTAAAAATATTATCACATTTCTTTTCAACCCTACTAATAACTTTGTAGTAAAATCCCTCATACTGTGTAAATAATAAATCATTAAAAATCATGTAATTTAAATCATCAACTTCCTTTTGAAGCCTTTTTTCCATTTGTTCATAATAAAGTACGCTTTTGGTTAGCAATTCAAACCCCCAATTGTCAAACATTGTCGTAAAATCTTTAATAATTTCAGAATCATAATGTTACCCGAAGATAAATTTAAACACTCTTAACCCCTGCAGAACCACTTTAATTTTTAAACATTCATTTGAGTAACAAATCTCCATTTGACACATTTTAAACTTAAATAATTTTTTCAAGAAAGAATAAATCATGTCCTTTAAGGACTTAAAGTTAAAAGAACCAATGTCCTTGTTATTAGATGCCTCTGTTGTTTGTTTAGAACTAGGAAAAGAAAAATGTTTCTTAACTAATGCGTCGTAATGCTGTTTAACCTTGTTCACAGAAGGACTTCCATTTTTACCAACAGCCCTTTGACAATTATATGGAGAAACATTGTTCCCACATTGTTGTGTACTTTTCCTCCCTTTGTAGTTATACACTCTCCCATTCCCAGTAGTTTGAACAACAGTACCTGTAGTTGGAACAACTGCACCTGTTGAAGTATTTTTGCATTGGCGGGTTTGGTTCGGAATATCATCCGAAATAGTGTCAACCTCATTGCCGAAATACACAGCACAATTAGTTTTCAAAATGCTCCTTGATGGATTAAGAGCAAAGCTGCCAACAGTATCGGCTGTGTTAACGCCATCACAGGAAAAACGCTGTTCAGGTTCGCCATGATGGACCTGCACTGTCATAGTGACATCACCACACTTCTTAAAGTCACAGGAGGATGAATTAGAACCACAATTTGTTTCTTCATTGTCAGGAAAACCATTGCCCCTCATTGGTACATTGTTGGCAGTAGAATACCCAGAAACAAAGCTACGTTGTTGGGAATGTAGCTCAATAAGGTGGATGATTTCCCCCTTCAACTCAGCCACATCTTTTTTAATTAACAGAAGTTCAGCTTGCTGCCCAGAATCGAGAATGGGTGAGAAATTCAAAGCTTCTGGGGACTCCATAAACAACCAAGCACCACAAAGAAGACAATAAAACCAAAACAGGTGGTGCAGTAGTGCTCAAGTAAACCACTTTAAAACCAAAAAAAAAGATCACTAAGTGTTGTGAGTCCTCAGCAATAATTTTATTACAAAACATTAAGCACTTTTGTGAGAGGTTGCTGTCAACTTGTGTTCCCAGATCTCTTATAACACCTTCTGTGTTCAGTGGACTACCATCAATGTGGTAATTCAAGGGAATTGTTTTTTCCCAAAGGGGATGAATATACATTTTTTGGCATTGAGCTTAAGGCCATGGTTCTGACACCAGTCATTGGTCTCATTGAGGCCTTTCTGCAGGATGTCAACATCACTTGGGGAGTTAATAATAGCTCCCAACTTGCAATCATCTGTGAAATTTGTCAGCCAGAGTCCCTTCATGTTAGCCTGGACTTCAGAGAAGTAGATACCAAACAGGAAAGGATCCAGGACCGAACCCTGTGGGACTCCACTCGTGACTGGTCAGCAGTCTGACTTGGAGTCAACTAATTTCACACTGCGGGTTTTATCTGTGAGCCAGTTTGCAACCCACCTAGTGATATAGAGGTTGATGCCTAGCTTAGTACATTTTTATATGATTCCTGAGTGGAGAATGGTATCAAAGGCCTTGACCAGATCAAGGATCATCTGTTTCCATTTCTTCCTGTTCTCTGCATCTTGCTCTGTCACACCAACCACCTGCATGTCCTCTCTCACCACATCCATAAACCTTATCTTAGGCCTTCCTCTTTTCCTGTTACCTGGTAGCTTCATCCTTAGCATCTTTTTCCCAATATACTCAGCATCCCTCCTCAGCACATATCCAAACCAACGTAATCTTGCCTCTCTGGCTTTGTCTCCAAACCTTCCAACCTGGGCTGACCCTCTAATATGCTTATTCCTGATCCTGTCCACCCTCATTACACCCAGTGGAAATCTTAACATCTTTAACTCTGCCACATCAAGCTCAAACTCCTGCCTTTTTGTCAATGCCACTGTCTCCAACCCATATAGCATAGCTGGTCTCACTACCCTCTTGTAGACCTTCCCTTTCACTCTTACTGGTACTCGTCTGTCACAAATCACTCCTGACACTCTTCTCCACCCACTCCATCCTGCCTGTACTCTCTTCCTCAACTCTCTTCCACACTCACCATTACTCTGAACTATTGATCCCAAGTATTTACACTCATCCACCTTCGCCACCTCTACTCCTTGCATCCTCACCATTCCTCTGTCCTCCCTCTCATTCACACACATATATTCTCTCTTAGTCCTGCTGACATTCATTCCTCTTCTCTCTAGAGCATATCTACATCTCTCCAGGGTCTCCTCCACCTGTTCCCTACTCTCACTACATATCACAATGTCATCTGCAAACATTATAGTATATGGGGACTCCTGTCTGATTTCGTCTGTCAACCTGTCTATCACCATTGCAAATAAGAACGGGCTCAGAGCTGATCCTTGATGTAATCCCACTTCAACCTTAAACACATCCGTCACTCCCACTGCAGACCTCACCGCGTACATATCCTGTACCACTCTTACATACTTCTCTGACACTCCTGATTTCCTCATACAATACCACAACTCCTCTCTAGGCACCCTGTCATATGCTTTCCCTAAGTCTACAAAAACACAATACAACTACTTCTGACCTTCTCTGTACTTCTCCAGCAACACTCTCAGAGCAAACATTGCATCTGTAGTGCTCTTTCCTGGCATGAAACCATACTGCTGATCACTAATCATCACGTTCCTTCTTAACCTAGCTTCCACTACTCTTTCCCATAACTTTGTGCTGTGACTGATCAATTTAATCCCTCTGTAGTTACTACAGCTCCGCACATCACCCTTATTCTTAAAAATTGGTACCAAACACTTTTTCTCCATTCCTCAGGCATCCTCTCACTTTCCAAGATTTCATTAAACAATCTGGTTAAAAACTCCACTGCCATTTCACCTAAAAACCTCCATGCTTCCACAGGTATGTCATCTGGACCAGCAGCCTTTCCATTCTTCATCCTCTTCATAGCTATCTTTACTTCCTCCTTGCTAATCCACTGCACTTCATGATTCACTATCCCCACATCATGCAACCTTCTCTCCCTCTCATTCTCTTCATTCATCAACCCCTCAAAGTACTCTTTCCATCTGCTCAACACATTCTCCTCGCTTGTTTCCTTCATTATCCTTTATCACCTTTGCCTGCTGCACATCTTTCCTAGCTCAGTCCCTCTGTCTAGCCAATTGGTACAGGTCCTTTTCTCCTTTCTTAGGGTCCAACCTTTCATACAACTATTCATATGCCTTATCCTTAGCCTTTGCCACCTCTGTCTTTGCCATGCACCTCATCTCCTTATACTCCTGTCTACTTTCTTCATCTCTCTGACAATCCCACTTCTTTTTTGCCAACCTCTTTCTTTGTATACTCTCCTGTACTTCCTCATTCCACCACCATGTCTCCTTGTCATCCTTCCTCTGTCCAGATGTCATACCAAGCACCTTTCTAGCCATTTCCCTTACTAGCTTTGCTGTAGTTACCCAGCTATTTGGTAACTCTTCACTGCCACCCAGTGCCTGTCTTAACTCATCTCTGAACTCCACCTCACAATTACCCTTTTTCAGTTTCCACCATTTGATCCTTGGTGTTGCCCTCACACTCCTCCTCCTCTTTTTGATCACCAACGTCATCCTACAAACCACCATCCTATGCTGCTTAACTACACTTTCCCCAGTCACCATTTTGCAGTCTCCAATCTCCTTCAAACTGGCCCTCCTACATAAGATATAATCAACCTGTGTGCATCTTCCTCCACTCTTGTATGTCACCCTATGCTCCTCCCTCTTGTTAAAATACATATTCACCACAGCCATGTCCATCCTTTTCACAAAATCCACTACCATCTGACCTTCTGCATTCCTTTGTTTAACACCATACCTACCCATCACTTCCTCATCCCCTCTGTTCCCTTCACCAACATGCCCATTGAAATCTGCTCCAATCACCACTCTCTCACCCTTGGGTACAGTCAACACCACTTCATCCAACTCACTCCAAAATTTTTCTTTCTCATCCATCGCACACCCAACTTGTGGAGCATATGCACTAACAACATTCATCATTACACCCTCAATTTCCAGCTTCATAAACATCACTCTATCCGACACTCTTTTCACCTCCAAAACACTCTTAGCATACTGTTCCTTTATGATAACTCCTATGCCATTTCTCCTCCCATCCACACCATGATAAAATAATTTGAACCCTCCTCTGATACACCTAGCATTACTCCCCTTCCATCTGGTCTCTTGCACAGACAATATACCAACCTTCCTTCTGTCCATCATATCAGCTAGCTCTCTCCCTATACCAGTCATACTGCCAACATTCAAAGTTCTGACCCTCACTACCACAGTCCTAGCCTTTCTCTTGTCTTCCTTCCTTCAGCCATGCCTTCCGCCTCTTCTCCTCCTTCGGCCAACAGTAGCCCAATTTCTGCCAGCACCCTGTTGGCTAACAGTACTGGTGGCTGTCGTTGTTAACCCGGGCCTCAACTGACCTGGTATGTAAATATTTACTTCTGTCCGCATTAAATATTTGGTGAAGTTTTATGCCGGATGCCCTTCCTGATGCAACCCTCCCCATTTATCTGGGCTTGGGACCGGCACAAAGAAATGCACTGGCTTGTGCATCCCAAGTGGCTGGGATATATATATATATATATATATATATATATATTTTTTTTTTTTTTGAGGGAGGGAACAGAGCAGGATTAAGAGGTGACAGGGGTTGTCCTTCCCAAATACTCTCTTTGTACACAGTGGATACAGCTGAAGAGATGGGACTAGTAGGAGTGCCTGAAATCAGAATATGATCTCAATGCACTCAGCTGAGTGAGCAAATGAGATGGGCCCAGAAGGAGTATCCAAATACAAATTTACAAGAGGGGTGGGCAATTTCAAGGCCACCAGGATTAACACCAAAACAAGAAGAGGGAGGGTGAAGAACTAACTGTAGAGACACAGAGCCCACAATACTTAATTCAATTAATATTCAGCGAAAAAATAAATAAAATGCAGTACTATATGAAAAAGTGCAGATAAAAGTGTACTTAAATTCACTTATACGCCCAGTTGATTGCAGTTAGATCTTAGCCAGCCAAAGCTCAAATATTTTAGCAAAAATAACACAAGATGTAACACGTATATAGCAAGACCACCCCCCTAGGCTAAGAGTTAAAGATAAAATATCAATGAAATGAAACTACCCCCCACTGCTACCAATGGCTACACTTCTAACAAGCTCTTTGTAGAGACACAGAGCCCACAATATTAGTTGTTGGCACATCTCTGCAGTGACCTATTTCTGCATCTGGTACCAGGAAACCACTGGAGAGTCCTTCAGTACGTCTTCAACAGAGGAAACTTCACCATGCCTCTCTCTTGAGAGACAGACACAGAGGGCACCAGTGACCCTTCTAGATTACCTCCACCAGGTTGGCCACCATTCAGTTACTGAAAGGTAGATATGATGAATTTTGATAACTCAGCCCAGAAGAGATGCCTGTCAGTGACTGTGGCCTCACTCCCTCCTCTTCTTCAGCTGGACCTGCAGAAGGATGACACAATGGGGAAAAATTATCTATATGTTACAAATACAACTGCACTTGAAACATCTTTCGGCTCAGACTTCATGTGCACCCTGCTGTTAGGATCATTGTCCATGCCTTTTGTAGCATCCAGCCATGTTCATTCAATGCTCTTCAGCAGGTGCAGAGCAAAGTACATACTGTTAGGCATATGTACAACAATGTACCTAGTACACGACAGTAGCATAATACTTGGAAACAAATGGTTAGAGTTCATCTGTGAGCTAAAGTCCTGAATGTTTACTTTCCACAAATGGAATGGTTTATGTGGTACCATTTCAAGTCATCATATCAATGATAGCACTGCTCCTTGTTATTGGTGATGCAAGTGACATCACATGGTATTTTTCCCCAGTTTGTACCAGGTCTGTACCTTCTTTGCAGGGCCATTAGAATGAAATTCCCTGTGCAAGAGGAACAGAAGACCTGGCATACCACATAGAATCTCTGCATGTTGTAGGAGGTGAGGCAGCTGTGTCACTAAGTAGGTCCACTTGAGAAGCAATATGGTAGACCTGTGTTCAAGGACATGTTTGTTATTCAAGTCATGCAACAGATTTACTTCAAAAGATTGATTCAACAGAATGTCGAACTTCATATGGTCAAGACCATATGATCGACTTTCCCAAAAGTTGAATGACAGAAAACAACAAAAATCTACATTTTTGTTGAGAGGGAAAGCCTCCTTGCACCCCCCATACCCCTTGCATATTATGTATACTGACTTAGGGATCACACAACCATGGGGAAAATGATAAATTTTCCAATTCCCACTGTACTGTAATCTCCATAAAAAAGCTTTGACATTTTGCAAAGTCAAAGTTTTGACTTTCTGTTAAGTCAGTCTTGTGAAGGGGACCCCATGCAACATAGTGTTGCACATTGGTCATAAACATATACACATACCTCATGCACACTAATACAGATCACATGCTTTGTGTTAATTATGATGTACATGGCCTTTACCAGCATGTATAAATAGTGCATTTCTCACTGGGAATGATTCACAGACAGTTGAACTATGTGGTTTCATTAGCATACTTGTTGCAGTAATTGCTCACAGTTAGTATAATATAACATGTCACTGCCATTTAAGGCAACACCTCTTTCAATTGGGCACCTCTAAAATAGAAAATTTTGATTAAAGCTTTTGCTGTGGAGTGTCACAGAGGTAAGGAAGGAGCTTTGCCTAGTAAAGTACCTCTGTGACAACAAACTCTGTGGCAGATGTCAAGTAGAATGAGTTAAATGTCATGGTGTATGTATAACTGGGTCTCTGTAACACTAGCATGGCACTGTAGTACCATATGTCTGAGGATAGGGGTTTCAGACTGTGAACATAGGAAATTGTGGTGATTACATGCTGGTAAGGATATAGGGTTCCAGGGCCATAGCTAAGCCTGAGTACAGTATGTACATAGGGGGGAGAGGTGGGCATAGCAGCGATTGCAGTTGTTAACCAGGTGCATAAAATGGGGGAGCCACAGCCATACTTATGTGCATGCCACAGCATAGTATGCACACCCACTGAATGACAAGTTTTATCTACAGGTGTAGTGGTATTGATACCAGGACTGTCATGGCCACGTTGGAGTGGTAATGTCTGAAAATATTCATTATCCATGAGACTGATATGCTACTGTGGGTCCTCCACAAACAGAGCATGCACCTTTTGGATAAGTATGATGCAGACAAGCATTACCTGGACCAGATTTGTCAGGAACTGATACCCGATGTGAATGCTGTGCTGTGGGTTTTCCACAAACATAGCATGCACCTTTTGGATAAGGATGATGCAGACAAGCATTATCTGAACCAGATTTGTCAGGGACCGATACCCGATGTGAATGCTGTGCTGTGGGTCCTCCACAAACAGAGCATGCACCTTTTGGATAAGGATGATGCAGACAAGCATTATCTGAACCAGATTTGTCGGGGACTGATACCTGATGTGAATGCTGTGCTGTGGGTCCTCCACAATCATAGCATGCACCTTTTGTATAAGGATGATGCAGACAAGCATTATCTGAACCAGATTTGTCAGGGACTGATACCCAATGTGAATGCTGTGCTGTGGGTCCTCCACAAACATAGCATGCACCTTTTGGATAAGGATGATGCAGGCAAGCATTATCTGGACCAGATTTGTCAGGGACTGATACCTGATGTGAATGCTGTGGGCAGCAACAGTGGGCATCTGTATTAGATGTAATATAAAGTTACTGATATGATACCCTGTGCAAAGATAAAGGCATGGGACATTGCAACAGAGTCTTTACAGATTTTCATAGAATGTCCATATTTTTGCTTCATATTTTTGGTCCATTTTTTTCATGAAATTGTCATTTTCTGGCAAATCATTGGCAAGTCATTAAAGACTTGAAGTCAGAAATAATGACAGACATTTGAGTTTCATACTTCCTACCCTTCAGAAAATTCATGCTAATGCAAAACCTGTTATTCTCATAATTTTCTAAGTTTGTAAGAGCAATGTTTAATAATTGTCCCTATTTTTGGGCCTTTGTCCCCCCCATTGTTTATGGCTTTATCCAGATTTCTTACTCTAAGAGGTTGAGAAGTCCACCACAGGAGCTGGACCACTAATACAAGCAGCTCACTGAGGTCATGGGATTTTAGGTGTCATTTGCTGGTAAGGAGGAGCAGCCCCTCACTGCTCGGTGTAGCTTGAATGTGGGGACTGGGGTGGCACCAAGCACTTATGTGATTATAGATGGAAGTGTCAAGTTAATGATACGTATTACAGGGCATTACAGCACATACGAATTCAAGTTGAAAGTGAAGGAGATACCAGGATACACTTGCATATCTGTTCTTCCAAGCACCTCTGGTGACAAACAGCAATAACCTGCATAACAATGTATACTATTGTGACATTTTCATGTATAGCACTATGCACTCCATCCTCTAGCTGTGATGTCACGTGCATCATTTTATTCCATGCTGCTACCTGTGTCATAACCCATTGTTGTGAACCAGATGCCACCTCTTTGCCACTGCTGCAATGTACTGAAACTGCCTTTTCCTTGATCGTGGTACTGCTGCATGTTCCTCAACTGACTGTCTTCTCCACCCTTCTGCTGCTTCTATGACTGATGTGGAAGACCATTCTTTGATAACCACTTGCTGCTGCATTCTTTTGTTCAGTGCCTTATTGTGGAACATAGTACACACAGTGAATATCTTGCTACAGATGTCTAAACTGCATTAATTCATGGTCTCTAAACTTGAAAAGTGTCCCTTCATTCGTCCAAATACATGCTTCACTATGTTTTGTATTTCTGCATGGGTTACATTGCATACTATTTCCTGCATGGTAAAGGGGGTGAGTATCAGGGTCATCAGTCAAGGTTCCAGGGTATGCCCTGCATGACCTGCAGCACACAGCAAATAATATATTCTACATTGTCTGCTCCATGATTGCAGGCTACCTGTGTGTAGGCCTGTTTATCAAGCATGTTTATGTCTGACATGTAGGTAAACCTGTGAGAAGTCCACATCCGCATGAACTGCTGGAATAAGATGGACATGTGCCAAATATGTGAATCATAAGAATGGTGTCTGGGTGGTGGTGCAATGTAATAATGCCTTGGGAATTACAGACCACCTAATAGTTCAGGGAGTAGAAACCCTTCCTGTTAATGATCACAGGTTCTCTGGACATAGTATAGACTTGATAGCAACATGTGTTGGGTCTATGACTTCCAAGACCTTATAGAAATGGTGTATACCACAAAAGGTCTGCACAGTGATGGTTCTGTTCCCCCACTCTCGCAGGGAACTGTGTATGCTCATCCACATGTTGCAGTATAATAAGGTGATAAGTTCATGGCTGTGTACTAGGCCAATAACCACAAGAGCTTTTTTAAGCCTAGCCATGCACCCCATATCTCTGACAAGTTCTGGTACCCTTGACATGTGTAAGCAGGGGCTTGGAAGATGAAACATTTATAAGCAGGGGCCTGAAAGATGAACCATTTACTGCCTGTGTCCATTAGAGACATAGGTGTCAAACTGGGGATGAATTTCTTGTTCCCCATCCAACCCTCCATGTTACACTTGAATTGGGTTAGGGAGGAAATCTACTTCACATGGATGGGAAGCCTGTTCCAAAAAATTGGTAGTCTCTGGGTACATACCTGTCTCTCCAGCAAGTCCTATTTATATCACAGACAAGGTTTAAGTCTTTAAAATGGGTAATTCAGGTGCTTTTTGGATATGCAGGAGGGTGTCTGACAATGTTTTAATTGCTAGACATAGATCTTCCCTCAACAGCCTGTAGGAGACAGAATACTGAGGTAGGGTCTTGAGGTCGTCTGCAGACAACATGTTACTTATGTCCTATATTCTTTTAGTGAGGAACCTCTGTGGGTGTTCCAGTTGTTGGATGTGCATGGTTAGGAGATTTTTTTTTCTCCTCTGTTGTGCAACCTTGGTGTTAGTACATATAATTCTGAGGGCTATGGGGAGTGCAGGGGTGCTTGCCCTCCTGTAGAAAGAAAAAAAAAAGGTTTCAGTGTTCATTGAAGGTGGTTTCAGTGAACTGGTTTCAGTTTATATGCATTCATTGAAACTGAGTTTGATGGACTGGAATAAATCCTATACCAAAGGGGACATTGTAATCAATGACAGCTCTGATGAATGCTGTATACAATAGAACAATGGCATCCATGGACCAGGATGCCATACCTTTGTTTATATGTTTATTAGTTGCATAACATAGAATGATTTCCTCACCACTGTAGACATGTGATGGTCTAAGACTAGATTACTGTTTATGTGTGTCCCCAAATCCCTGACTACTTGGTTGACTCTTAGGGGTGTGTTGTCAATATGATAGTTACCAGAGGTGGATGACTTCCTGAAGGATACTATTATGCATTTCTTGGTATTTGGTTTAAGTCTATGGCTCTGACACAAGTTATTTGTCTGAGTCAGCCCTTCTTGGAGAACTTTTTGTCAGTCGGAGATTCTATGACCGCTCCTAATTTACAATCATCTGCAAATTTATTCAGCCAGAGGCCCTTGACATTGACCTTGACTTCAGAGAATAAAATACAAAAAAGGAGCGGTCCCAGGACCAATCCCTGAGGGACTCTGCTTCTGACTGGCCTTTTTGTAGAGGTGGTCTTCCCCTATTCTAACTTCCTGGGTCCTGTCTGTGAGGCAGCTGGCTATACACCAGGTGACATAAGGGTTTATACCTAACCTCTTGAGTGTGTCAACAATAGCGAAGTGGGGTATTGTGTCAAATGCCTTGGCCAGGTCAAGGTAGGCAGTGTGAACTGTTTTTCCCTCGTACGTTGCTTAGGTGTCCTCATCCATTTTTTTTTTTGGTGACCTGCCAATGAACTGGTTTGGGATTGGCAAAGTTGACACCTGTGATATCCTGCACATGTCCCCATTAATACTAATACTAATACTAATACTAAAAAAATTACAACCAAAAAAGGCTAGATGGAAAACAGAATTATTGGCATGTCAGACCTAAAAACGAGGAAGATACATTATCTAATGTTACCTAACCAAAATACAGTAATGATTACTGTGATCATCATCATCTTCATTATGATCAACAACTCCCTTCTTCACCCCCTTGTACAACCTTACTCATGTGTCCTAATCTAACTTTGCTGCCACTACAAACCCATTCCTAAACAGTGCCCTTCCAAAACCCTTTTCTTAACAGTACCACTACACTAGACAACACAGGTATACATACACACACACACACACACACACACACACACACACACACACACACACAAAAGCACACATACAGAACTCTAAAACTATTACCTTACCTAGCTATTTATTTAACCCAGAAATACTCATACACACAGTCAAAAACACACACACGTGTGCACTTGCATGCACACATTGATCTATCCCATTATCTAATCTTTATTATTACTCCTCTCTCTCTGACAAAACCCCACTTACCTAAAAGCAAGCACAGCATACAGCCAATAAACACACTCACTGAGCTGATGATTGACATTCCTGATGTCAAGAAAAGGAACATTCCATTTAAAGTTACAGCAGTATAATTTGTTCTTAAATGTACATTTGGACAAAGTATACTGTAATCATATATACACAGACACAGACACACACAGACACCCCCCCCACACACACAAATGTATAGATGCGTGCGTCTTTATAACAAATTGCTGACTGCAACATTAGTGGACAAGCATCTCATTGAGACCAGCCCATTGACCATATGAGCTATCAGCTACACATAATATTAGTAATAATACACTGAGCAGAAATAATCAACTATACATAGCAACCTTCATAGTTTATCATACACATACCTCTGAGAAATTGAAATAAACATACAACTTACAGATCATACTTTTCGGCACATTCACACTTTCTCTTCTGATTCATTCATATAGCACCTGAACTAAAGATCACTTACAAACAAAATGCAAATGACAACACAGATATGTGCAAGAGTTAGCTACACAAATAATAGTTGCTCTTATTTTCTCATAAATGCAAACCGAAATAACAGCAACATTTATGTGGTGGCAAAGCCCAATTCCTTGGTAAAACAACCTTGACCAAAGAGAAATATCATGAATTAAGCTATAAGCTCATGTGTAGTGATACTTCTCCTACCTGCTGCTAACTTTTTATTCAATGAATATATATATATATATATATATATATATATATATATATATATATATATATATATATATATATATATGGGTCTACTTCTGTTCATCGAAAGTATGTTTTTTCAAAGAACAGAAATAGAAACCAACTTTATCTAAAGTGCACTTAACCGAAATTGCACTTTCGTGAACACCAGTTCACTGAACCAGAAAACAAAACAGAAAAACTCTGCAAGCACACTTTTGGCCTCCCTGCAGCCCCATGTGGGGGGCTGCACCCCCACACCCTCCCTTACTTATATATACTAACTCCAAGATTGCACTACAGTGAGGAAATGGGTATATTTCCTTATGCCCACCATACTGTGCTTTGGTGAACCGGAACAGGGATGCGGCTAAGGTAGTACTCATAGTCATTGTGAAGAGAAAAAGGAGAATGGCGGGTACTCCACGACAATCGAAGCAAACTTCAAATAGTTGAAAATCAAACTCTTTATTGCACAAAGTAAGCGCTTTCGCGTTTCCAGCAACGCTTCCTCAGACTTTTAAATACAAAGACATTCCAATTCTATTTAAATAATGCATCACATCAAAAAGAACCAATAAAAAGCCAGTAAAAATTCACTATTAAAATACTTAAAGTAACCCTACTCATGTATAGCATATATTATATTACACTCCATTATACAGCATGTAATAAACTTCTCTGCATTAAAAATGCATCATAAAAACCCCTATTAAAAATGTATATACTATGATATATGTATTCCCAACCCACTGACACAAGGATGAAACAACAAAAAATGTGTGTACATATTTAAAACTCTCGGGATTAACGCTTTAAAGCCTGATCCATGAGGAATGGTTTCAGTGAAACCCTGTCATTCAAACCATATCCTCTGTCTGCTTGTGGCCTAATTACCCATTTCCCTTCTTCCTTCTCTGTATAATTACTTATGTTACCTAACTTCTCTGTGGGATATATAGATTCTAAAACCAAAAACTTAAAACTATGTGTCGTATCATTCTGGATAATGTGTTTAGCTAACGCATTTCCTTCATTTTCTCTACTGATGGCATAAATATGGTCTCTTATTCTTTCTCTAAGTGTCCTATTCATCTTCCCTACTTAAAAACTACAACATTTCTGGCAACTAGCCAAGTAAACTATATTCCTAGATTTACAAACAGTATAATGGTAAAATTCATATTTAATATGTGTCAGGATGTACAAAATAATTCACATTAGCTATGAAGCTACACTGCAGTTACGACATGAGAAAGTTCCTTTCCTCAGGGAATGAGGTTCCTTCCTGATATTATTCTCATAACATAAAATCTGTTTTAGTGATTTAGTGTTCCTATAACTAAAATTTGGATGTATTCCTACTATTTCCTTAATATGTTCATACAATAATAATATACCCCAGTTCTTCTTAATTATCTCTATCACTATATTGTTATTATTGGTATAAGGAATAATTAATCTTTTTACCTTCAAAGTATTAGTAACTCTTTGTTCCGTGTGTGTCTGGCTACCTCTCCTAATATAGGGTCATCCTGATCTGTCACGCTCAACTTCTTGCATCACTTTAAGGTCACATGAACGATAACCTCTCGCCATAAAATCCTTCTGTATATCATTGATGGCTTCCTGATATGTCTCCTCTTCACTAACCAAGTGGGAAAACCCTCAGTATCTGTTTTTTTACAACATTCTTATGTATATGTGTTGGATGCATACTATTCCGATGTAGAAGGGCATTCCTTCTACAAGGTTTCCTATAAATTTCAGTAGTAATCAAATCATTGTCTTTCCTAAGTAATACATCCAAAAATTCAATCACATTTTGAGACCATTTGCCTGTCAATGTAAGAAAAGTAGTCGTCCCATTAACATGGGAGATGAATTCATCTAATGTAGTTGAATCACCTCCCCATATAAGGAAGACATCGTCCACAAACCTTTTATAGTACTTAATATATTGTGAAAAATATACATGATCTAAAACATAGGTGTACTCCCAATATGCCAAAACCAAATTCGCATATGAATTGGCACAGGGTGTACCCATTGCTACTCCTGTAGAGGAGAGAAGACAACCTCTGACAATGCATGTGAAAGACAAATAACCAAGCACAGTGCCAAATAGCAGTACTGTAGCAAAGCAGTAAACTGGCTGCTTCTTACAAAAGTAAGTGTACACAACCCATACAGAAATGTAAAGGAATGCATGCATCACAGGCATGTGCCATGTCAAAAGCAACACACAGGTGTAGGCATATATGCATGACCTTCATTGGCCTAACAGGAAGCTATCTGAAAGCATTGTAAATACACATAACCACACCAATGACATGTAATGATTTACTTTCTGAAATTTACAATTAATGCTATGTAACAACTATCAGGTTGTGCATATGAAGTTCAAAAAAATTACACTGGTTAATATGTAACATACAAGTATAACAAGAACAAGGATGTATTGCAAGCAATAGCCAGCAGCTTGTGTGCAGATGTCCTACATCTGCATAACACCAATAGGGTTGGCACAAGGGTAGACTGCATTGCTGATGTCAACTAAAATGGCCAGGTATATATCAGACACACACTGTATTGTGCAATAATTTAACAAGATAAATGGGTAAATAAGCTAAGAATTGGTATGACATACACATACATACTGTCATGCCAATGTAAAACAACATGTGGAATAAACACCTGTGGTAATTTTTTTTATTTTTTATTTTATTTTACATTTGTTGACTGGGATAGTCCGACTGGATACATGTCCATTTTCAGCGGAGGCCCGGGGAGAAAAGCTCCAAGGGTAAGCAGATACAGCATTATATAATACCAGCATTACATAATACAAACAGACTATTTACAGAGATTACATAAGTAAGCAAGTTAAACAAGTTCCACAGGTTACAGTTAATCCCGAGTGTAAGTCAGGATTAAATTAAATTACACAGTAAGCTGGTTAACAGATTTTTACACATATATATCACTGACCATGGTTATGACTGAGCAAAGGACAGTCCTGTAAACATTACATCTCATTGACATGCTGTCAATGACTGCTCACAGTCCCAAGGTACAATGATGTTTCTCTACTGATTGTGATATGTGCAGAGACATGTGCATAAATCCTTGCATATGTACACCACTTTCCAAAACATGCAAATTTATGTAAATAGAGAATGCATGCAAAAGTGTAACACAGGCCAAAGAAGGCATATTTTAATGTTACAGAATAAATCAGGAGTGCCAGGGTGTATACAAGAATGGTGGTCTATGCATTCAGTAAAGGATTGTCCATATATAGCAGACACACTTATATGATACAACATGGTACCATCATTGCCAAACATGCCTCACACAAAGCCAGTATGCTAATGTTGCAAAGCATAGGGGCAAGAACATGTCCTGGTATTGAGCAGACATGACACAACAATCCACAAATCATATCCATATCATTGTGTTATTTGTGGAGTTTGGGCAAAATGTTGTTTGCGAGTTGCTGTCAAGCCCATGCATGTATACAGTGGAACTCTTGCAGCAGGAGCAGCATGTTAACTGCAAAATGCATAACTATGACATACAGGGCCACACTGCATTGGCCATAACAACAATATACTGCACTGCATGAATAAGAACACACACACACACACACACATATATATGCAATGATTACCACACCTGCCCACATTTAGCAATGTATGCATCAAATGCAGGAGCTCATGGACAGCAGCATGTTGACAGAATGTCTAATGTGGTAATATGTGTCATGCACCTGTTGCAACATAATGCTAAAATCACATGACATCTGCAGTGTACGATTGGCTGTGTATCACATAAGCATGGCAGGAAAATGGTATGCATGGACAAGTGTGCTTTTATAGTCTAATCATTTATATGAAAAACACCATGGTGGCAGCATTATACAAGTGGATTATACAGACAATAGTTATGGTCCTAAGGGCCCACCCTAATGGAGATGAACATTGCAAATGATCTCCCAGGCTATTTCCCTGAATGAGTCCCGCACAGACTTGCCATTTCCTGAAAAATATTAACCATCATGTCCCTCATCTGTGTCTGATCTCCTGGATCTGTTTCCAATAATCATCTTGTGGTGGTGCTGGGCGGCATCTCCTCTAGGATGCAGCAGGGATGATGGCACTTCATATCCAGCTTCTTCCTTATCACCATCATTGTCTCCATCATGGTCATCATCGTCATCGGAGGACTCACACAGTGGCCTGGCATGTGATCAAATCTGGCGTCTGATGGGTGAGCATCCATGGTTCCCATGCTCTGTCAAGGTGATTCAGAACACAAGAAAGAATGTACATAACATGCATACCTCCAGTAATCCTACTACATAACATACCCACTGTGACACAATATACAGACAGAAAACAGTCAGCATGAAACCTTAGAATAAGGTATGCCCTTAGTCAAGCGTACTGCCATATGTGTTGTAGGTCATTAATCAAACACATAGCAATGAAAACTACATGCCTATCAGACGGCACATTCCTGTGAAAAGCATGGCTGACATTAAACACAAACCAATGTGCACATCAGTAATCTAATGGACATTAACTACAATGCTATCAACATGTGATGTCTGTATATGAGAATGAAGGTATATCAGCATACATTGCAGGTGTCATGAAAACTATATTCTCAGATAATATGGTCTAAAATTATTATGTAGGAGGAGTATAAGAAAAATAATTATGTCTAGCAAACTGATATTCATGCACATGACACATTCCCTATGTCTTGTTATTTATAATTATGGATGATTTCAATACAAGCCCATTTCAGGGCCATTGCATCCCTCACAGAATGTAAGCAGGTTACTTCTGGCCATGCCATGGCATGCATAACACAGCTTACCAGTGGAAATCCTGCCATTACCTAAACACATATTTATTAGCCATCATTACGCATGATAAGCATGTTCACAGCCAGCACACTTACATATCATGACACTTAAAAATAAGCAAAAATAAGTATGCCATGACACTGTGCCATGCAAAACTGACATGTGTCTACATTGCAAAACAATATGTGAAAATGGCAACATATCACAAGTACTGTGACTTGTGGTGGCTAATAATTCATGTATGCTTCACTACAATTTCCAGTGGACTGTTTGATAGAATATTACTGATTCCATGTTTGCTGAATTGTATGTTTCCCTTGCACATTTATGTTGGTGTGTGAATGTCAGCTGTAAGCAACGTATCTGTGCATGTAATGAATCATGTGTACAGCCAGCAACTAACATATTGGTGTAATGAAGATATACTGACATGATAATCCAATGGGAAATATAAAAGGTATATGCAAAAGAACTGAGCAAGGCAACATGGTCATTGGCTGACTCAACATCGGATCTTTGTAATGCAACACAACGCCCTAGAAATAATGGAAAAACATAACACAGTGACACCTGTGACATATGAAAACATAGGTTATGCCTTGCAAACAGTACTATCTACTAATGTATCATTGCCAAACAGATATTTATCTATCATTATGTATGACCCTGCAAAATGCAAGTACCATAATGCTGATTGCTGATTATATAACAGGCAATTAGAAATGAAAACCAAGAATGGATATGTGCACAATTATCCCTAAACAAAGGATACCAGTGTGTTGTAAAACAAGCATCAAAGATGTTGTAGGCAGAAGTGATACCCATGTTGAACTAAAGTGCATGTCAGACCTCATCCGCCTTCAACAATGTGAACTCTGAGACAGCAGGTGCCCAAGAAGTATGTGAATAGGTAGGCTCTGCACAACAGATCAGTCACATCCAGACATATACGTGTGCCAACACCTGCAGCATAAGCAGCAGACACAGCACTATTATCTTGCATGTGAACCATCACAATCAAAAGCACTGTGGCAGTTACACATACATGATGGTCAGCTAGGTTGTGACATACAATTCAAACCATTACCTTCAGCAAACATGGCTTATTGCTAACTCAGATGAAATTCATACTGTAATCACAGGGATTGTATGACTATTGCACTTACCTTACAGTTGGGTATTCCTGTAACAGAAGTAAAAATAAAAAAAAATTATCTAACAATAATCAGATCTATTGTAGGTAAAAAATGTGAAAAAGTAATCAACATTCCTCACTCCCTGCATTGCTCATCCAGTCTGTGCATCCCCTCAATACACAGGACATGATTCCTAACGTGTTCCTCATCACCTGCAAAAGTAAAAAGTATGTATGAATGACACTATGTAAGTATATAATAACATTTAAATATGTTGATGAGCTCAAGTTCTTTAACTCTTAAAATGAATAACATTACAGAATCTACATACACAATGACACCTTCTGTTCGCTAATCCATCCTGCCTGAGACTACATAGAGAAAATGCAGTTGCAGAAATCAGACGTATGAATGTGCAAGGATCGGGTAGTAATACTGATCATGGCATATGCTTTCCAAGATGCTTAAATTAAAATACAATGTGCTGTGAAGTTATGAAAAAAAAAATTGCAAGCATAAATGTATGTCAGCACAGTGGTCACAAATCACAATACAAAAACACAGCTGTAAAATTTCATACCACAGAGTGAAACACTGTCATATAACACATAGCTGCACTTAACAGAAAAATACAAATACCTGTTCATAAATGTATTTTAAATGAGAGGGTAGAATATATATATATATATATATATATATATATATATATATATATATATATGTATATATATATGCACATATACATATATTTTGTTGTCATATTAGAACTTATATATCTAAAATACCCGTGATATTAGGGGATATCCCTGTTGTACAGTCAAAGTGTATATCTGATCATCTCACTCCCTCCAAATAGAGGTATGAGAAGGGGGTGGTGGGCTGCAGTTAATGAACAATGATAGACTTATATTTTAAATTCAATTTGCCAAGGTTATAGCATTCCACTTCCATTTTGCAGAACTATCCCACTATGTTCAAAGCTTTACACATAAACCTGTAGTAAAACAGTTACTTTTGACAGAACATTACAGATAATGGAGACACTAGCAGAAATCTGACAAACAAATTCTATAGTCACAAGCATGTGCAGAATATGTGTAAATATCATCAAGCAGATATATACAAGTATTTCCAAACATTTTACAGCCACACCCATCAAAATAAAATGAGAGCTATCACCTATGTGGATTTGAACTCACAGCTAGCCATGATATATACATGTCGGTCTCTTGCTTTACAAGCTGAGCTAACATATCAGAACACCTTCCTTCTTAACAAACTTCTATTTGTGCGTGTATCCATATTCCTACTGATAACAGAGGAATAAGCAAACATCTGGCATCTAAACGTTATAGGCTCTCATGCTCCACACAACTGCCAGACAGCATCAAGTTTTGCAAAGCCGAACATATGGTTAGGCACTCAGACCTGCGGTGGTCTTGTGTTAATCAAATGTATTTTAATAATACTCTGTATTTTGTAAAGAAGAACAGATTGAGAGATGTCTGTATGAGTTAATATTTACACATACACAAGTACAGTATGCGATACTCGAAGTATTACTGATAATGGAGAAATGTGCAGTCATTAGCGTGCGAGCACTATAGGCATCAGTGATACACAACCATACTGGATATGTGAAATGATGTATGTATTGTAAAACAGAAATGTAAAATGTTCAATAGTACGCACATGATAAACAATATTTAAAAAAAACATGGGAATTGAACCCATAATTACAGGAAGGATGATTATCTTGCTTTCTTGATTATCTAGATGAGCTAATTGTCAGAACAAATAGTCAACAGTTGTAAAAGGCATATATCTGACATATGGGACACAGCAATATCTCTGATTTCTTTTGGAATGAACAGGTATACTTAGGATTGTGACACTTGCTGTAGGCATCCACCAGCTGTCTCCACACATTGGTGATCCTTCATCGAAGATCCTGAGTGTCCGTCCGATGCAGGTCATCATAGTGGTGGTAAACCTACACTCCAGTTCTGTAGATTCTTGTACAACATTGATGCTGCCTTGAAATCTGGTTCTAGATACTGATTTATTTATTTTACATTTGTTGACCGGGATAGTCCGACTGGATACTTGTCCATTTTCAGCGGAGGTCTGAGGAGAAAAGCTCCAAGGTGCAAACAATAATATATTTCATACGACTTAATACAAAAATAAATACAGAGACATTATTTACAGATTTTTCAGAAAAAAAGACAATATTTACAGATTATTTCAGACATTATTTACAGATTATTTCAGAAAAAAACAAGTGATATTTTTGGTAATCAGCAGATGTATGTAAGCTAAGGAGCTAGGATTCTCAAGATGGTTAAGAAAGACTGGTGTAATTACTTTGGAGTAATAGTGAGTGTGTTAGTCAGGACTGAGCATTGTGAAGTTTGTATAAATCTACTTAAGAAAAAAATATATGTAAACATATGCATATTTTATAGTATTTTTGTATCAGTAACTTTATTGTCATGATTTTATTAATATGAATATTTTTCTATGTATTCAGGAAGAAATATGGTAGCATAACCACAACACACACATTATCTATCTATCTATCTATCTATCTATCTATCTATCTATCTATCTATCTATCTAGGTATGTGCATGTACAATTGTGTATATGCATATTTTAAACTAGTAATGGTACGTAAAAGGCATACCTTCCGAGCTTTCCTAATATTATCATAATGCTGTATTGTTCAGAGTGTGGTAATAAACTACACCAAACTTTTCTGCTTAGTCAAAATGGCATTCATGCATATTTTAGTAATGTATTTTGGTGAGTTTCAGAGCATTCCTATATCTACAAAATGCCTGATGACAGCTAGCTACTACACCCAAGGTAGATTTTTTTTCTGGGGGGGATTGAGAAACAATTGTATGAAATGGCATATTAGGAGTTTCAACTGCAAAGCAATATATACTGCAACATAGTGTGAAATCACTAATTTTGAATAATCAGTATACAGAACAATTTTAAATGTTCACATCACAAAAGGTAAACATTGATGTAAATAAAATGTTATAGCGAACATTTTATATTATTGTTAAAGTTAGCAGGCCTTGTAGGCAGGGGTGGCTCATGCTGTTGGGCTGCAGGACTGCAGCTCCGTCAGCTGTACAAAAGAAAGAAAAATAAAACAACAAGCAAAGAAAAAAAGAAATAAAACAAATGTGGGTCTCGGAACACACGCATGTGCTCTTGCGGCATTTCCCGAGTCCGGACTGCTGCTGAACCAGTCCAGAGCATGCGCACAGAATCCGGACTGCTAGTGAGACATTCCAGATTAGGAAGACAGCCTGCAACAGCAAAGATCCCAGAAGTCTATGCAGTTACAACTGCATAGACTGGAAGGGGATCAGACTGCAACATCGGCAGGCTGGGTAGGAGCTTGCTCCTCTCGAGGGCTTGTTCGGGAAGATCTGCTCTCACGTACTTTTGAAGCAGGGCAGGAAAAGTGCTCTTATGGATGAACTTTGGATGATCTGAAGCAGGAATCTCAGTTTGGACGGACTTTCAGGTAAGTTGAAGCAGGAGGAGTGTGTGTGTGTGTGTGTGTGTGTGTGTGTGTGTGTGTGTGTGTGTGTGTGTGTGTGTGTGTGTGTGGATGCATGTATATGTCAGTGTGTTACTTCTCATTCCTTGTATGAAATAAGGAAAATTCTGAACATGCCATGTTTAACTTAACTGTCCTATGACTATTACATTAGAAAATGGTAAACCAACTCCTTCAGTATGCAAAGCTCCAGTGCATGCATGCCCACCATATTCACGTTTAAGTCATGCCACCTTTGTATTGTGCGCCTTTCTCACCACATCAGTAATGAGCAGTATTTTACCCTTCATGTTTTCCCTATTTAAACTGTTTCCATAACTGCTGTGTGAAATCATTCTATTGTTGAATAGGTAAGCTCTGTTTATAAATATATTCTATAGTGCCTGCCATTTGGATTTTTTCAGAAATGGACTGTATATCACCTATTTCCTGCTTCCTTAACAAATATCAATATCACTATTCCAGCCATTATTTATTGACCCTGTGCTCATCATTGAGTACTTGACTCTGATTTTTTGTGTTGTTTTCCTTAGTCTGAATATTTATCAAGATATCAGTTAGAATATGCTCTCATCTGCATCATGCAATTTCCTGTTTCATCTGTAGCACATTTCAGAAACATGAGCTAGCCTGGCATTGCTGTACAATATGAATGTATTGAGATTTATAGTCATTTGCTGCTTGCTACTTTTTATTGATGCTGCCATGTGTGTGTGTGTGTGTGTGTGTGTGTGTGTGTGTGTGTGTGTGTGTGTGTGTGTGTGAAATGCCCCAACTAAATATACCTGGTGGCTAAAGGGAACTCAGGAAGACTCAAACCCTGTAACTTGGGAAGCAGGTAGCAAGAGCTTGAATTCCCTACCCACCACCACTTATGAAAAATTTGCCTCATATTTCTGTTGTGTTCTGTTCCTCATAAAATCTGTGGTTTTCTGGATTTTGAATTCACTAAATAATGACAGGCATTTGAATTTAAGACTTCATATTCTTCAGAAAGTGCATGGTAACACAAAACCTTTTATTCTAGCAATTTTCTGTTTATAAGATCAATATTTGAAATGTGTCCCTATTATTGGGGCTGTATTCCCCATTACTGGCTTTGTCCAGGTTTTTTGTGCTAAGAGGTTGAGAGCTTTGGTGAGAACTGAATATGTTTGGGGGCTGTATTCCCCCATTATTGGCTTTGTCTAGGTGTTTTGTGCTAAGAGGTTGAGAGCTATGGTGAAAACTGAATTCACTAAATGATAGCCATTTAAGTTTCAGTCTACCTGTTTTTCAAGATACAGCTGATTTGGCATAGTGGTATGTAGCGCTGACTATAGTGCACAGGGTACTAAGTTCAAGTCTTGGCAGTGAAATGCATGGTGATAACACAGCATTTTATTCTAGCAACTTTCCAAGATTATGCAAGCAATGTTTAAAATGTGTCCCTAGTTTTGGGGCTTTTGTTCTCACTCCAATACATTTTGGCTTTTTCCAGTTTTCTTGTGCTTCAAAGTTGAGAGATACAGTTGAGTGTTGAGTGGATTTTACAAGGAGCTGAGAGATTGGAGAGAAGTTTAGTGCTGTTTATGCTGAGTCTTCTTGGATTGTTAATAGCACAACAGGTAGTGTACTTGCTTTTGATGCAGAAGGATGTGGGTTCCACTTCCACAGTATATACATGCATTGGTGATACAGTACTATGCTGTACTTTTAAAGGGGGTGGATGCTGCAGTCCTGAGAATGTCCAATTTGATGGAGATAACTAGTAATGATGAACCTGTTATCAGTTTGCCATCCATTCCCTATTGCAATATTACTAGCGTATCATTTTTTAATATAACATAGGCAATTTATTCCTCAAGGGCAACAGGCACTTTATTTGTAGATGAAACAATGAAATGTAAAGTTGTTTGCTAGCAGCAACCTCTTCATTAGTTACAGATCTCTTTAATGTGGAATTATTTAGATGACTTTTACTTCTGCAGAGATTGTGCATATTTACTGATACTGGTGGATTTTAGAAGTTTGAGTAGACTTTCATGATGGAAATGTTCTGAACTGGGCAGTTTGTCACTGTTGGTGCATGCATTCTGTTTCATTGTTTGCTGGAAAAAATTTCAAAACAATACATTTAAAACAGCCTCTAACAACTGTACTGTATTATACAAGGAATATAATTTAATACAATCAGAAAGGTGTATCAAAGAATACATGTATGTTTCCTGTGCAAGGGGCCTATGATATGAAAACAGCCCAAAGTTAATCTTTATCTGCCACTGGCCAGATGAATTTTCTTTGAATGTGGGTTTCAATGCTGTTTAAATGAATATGAGTTTCAAGGGCAGAGAAGTTTTAATGCTAAGTCTACTTTCATTGTGAGACTGCATTCCTTTATTTAGCAGATGTCTATTAGTGTTTGTTCTGTAAAATGTAAAATAAAACTTTTAAATGAAATCCAAATCATCATAGAAGTAAATCAGTATGCACATTACAGTGGTAAATGGGGTGAAATAGCTAAGTAATGGGACATTGGAATAGCTGCAGGGGGGAGGCCCCATTTGACCATGATTTTGTGAGGGGGGAAGGGTGGCAAACTCAGACAGCCCCGGCTGAACTATACCTCTTAACTGTCCAGATTTTCACAGAATGAATAAAGTTTTGTTTCTTATTTTTGGTTTGTTCCTCATAAAATTTGTTGTTTTCTGGCAAATCATTTAGGAATGAAGTCACTAAATAATGACAGGCATTGAGTTTCAGACTTCAGACTCTTCAGAAAAATGCATGCTAAAGCAAGACCTGTTATTCTGCCAATTGTCTAAGTTTATACAAGAGCAATTTTTAGTACTGTTTGTATGTTCCCCCAATATATTGAGCCTTGTCCAGATTTCTAGTGTTAAGAGGTTGAAAGGTAAGTGCAAATAAATTGCTTTATAGAATTAGATATATCCAAACCTCTTAGCTGTCCCCAGTTGTGGCTCAAAATGTTGCTCTCCCCCTAATAATCTCTTCACAAAATGGCAAATTTGGAAGAAAATGTGAACAGTTTACAATTAATAAATAATTGTAATGATCAGAGTTATATATTACTTTTAATTTCAGAAATGCATATAGATTCTCTTATTTTGTCAGCTGCTCAAGTGCTAATATTAAAAAGTGTCCCTTCTTTGACAGGTTCCCAGCTGTATTGTGTGGCTATTTTATATTTTTGCATCAAATTTTTGGTGCATTTTTCATAAAATTATGTTTTTCTGACAAATTAGTGGAAAATATTAGGAAGTTGTTAGCGCTTTCATGCACATAGGTCAAGTGCACTTCTTCAGACAACATTACAAAAAAGAACACTGATTATATATAGACCATAATTAGGAATCCATTGAAATCAGCTGATTCTTATTAACTTTTAAAGAACCATTCCATTAAAAAACCTGCCATTTAAATATTCTTAAATATTTAACATAAAATATGTATACTGTTACTATTATAAACTAGGATATGCAAGAAAATTTCAATATACAAAATAATTCATTGCATTCAATTATAAATACAAAAAGCTACTTAAAAGATCTTACTAAAAATAATGTATATCTGTATATACTATAATATGTAAATATATGGAAAAGAACAACAACATTTTTGGAACAAATCAAATTATTTAACATTCCAAAGCTTTCAGCTTAAGTAAACATTTGATGGAACAGACATCATTGATGCCTGGATAAACATAGGCATTAGTTTTTAGCTGCCACCAAAGTTCCTGCTCTTCTAACTTTAGATGCCATGGGCCACCCCTGGGATTCTTGGATACTTGTTGAACCACCATAAATTTAAAACTATGTGAGTTAAATTCAAGAATGTGTTTGGCCAAGGCGTTAGTGTTGCTGCCTTTTATTATGGCGTAAACATGTTCGTAAATTCTTTGTTTTAGATGTCGTTCAGTTTTGCCAAAATAAAATGTAGGGTAGGACTGGCAGGTAGCAATATAAACAACACCTTGGCTTTCACAATCAAATCGGTTGGTAATATTATATTTATTATTCCTCACATGAAAAAAATTACCTGTTTGTATGTATTTACAATAACTACATCTACCACACTTAAACATACCTACTTGTTTTTTATAATAATTATTTTGGTGTTGGTGTGGTAGTTCAAACAAAGATTTGAAATTCAAACCTCTTCTGAAAACCATAGTGGGTTTGGGACCGAGTATTTTCTTAAGAGAATGTTGTTCTGCTATAATGTCCCAATTGAAGTGTAGTACATTCCTAATTTGTAAGGATAAATCATTGTAAGTAGTTATAAAGCTAGTTGCATATTCACCTTGATCATTGTTATGCAGGGGATGTATGATATCATTTCCAAGCTGTATAATCACATTGCTATCAACTTCAGTTGTATACCCTTTAGTCAAAAGGGGTCCCAACGATTTAGTATATCTTTTAGAATTTACTTCCTCATATAAGTTTTTGATCATTTTTAAGGGATACCCACGGTTGAGGAACATTGTTTCTAGAAGTCTGCATTCCTGATAAAAATCTTCATCATTAGAACACATCCTGGACGCATGAACTAACTGTCCTTTAATTATTCCTCTTTTCTGAAAAAATGGATGCTTGCTAGTGAAATGAAGAAATGAATTGCTATAAAATGGTTTCCTATATATTAAGGTTCTAAACCTATTGAATACCAAATCCTTATGAAGCTGAATATCCAGAAAGTTGATACACAAATCATTATATTGAGCTTTGCCAATGCCGTCATGGCATATTGGGAGCGTACATTTTTGTTTCCTCGTTCACTGTTTAAGAAGAATGTCATCTGGTACACACGTTACCAGGATGACATTCTGATTATAATGAAAGGTTCCAATACTGATGCCAAACAGTTGGTTGATACTATGTCTTCCTTCACTTCATTTTTACAATTTACACATCAATATAATGTATAATATATATAATCCTGAGAGCACCCCAGCACTACCAGGTTATACCTCATACCATGCTTTTCGGCCCCAAAACTTGGACCGAACCACAAAAGGAGGGGGAGTATCGATATTCATCAAAGATACCCACACCTCCTGGTTGGTGGCAAAGCACGATGCATCAGAGACTATCCATGTGCAACTAACAGTGGGTAAAACTGCCTTCCAGTTTATAGCCTAACTTGGACCAAACCACAAAAGGAGGGGGAGTATCGATATTCATCAAAGATACCCACACCTCCTGGTTGGTGGCAAAGCACGAAGCATCAGAGACTATCCATGTGCAACTAACAGTGGGTAAAACTGCCTTCCAGTTTATAGCCTGCTACAGACCACCCTCCCAAACCCAGGAACCCCACTCGGCCTTCCTGAGAACACTGGAAAATATGAAGGTCTCTCCAAACACCATTATAGTGGGCGACTTCAACTACCCAAACATAGACTGGAAGCATTACTCTAGCTCCAACACCCTAGCCCAAAGTTCCTAGAATTTATAAACTCAAATGCTATGGAACAACTTGTTACCACTCCCACAAGAGGGGAAAACATACTGGACCTGATCATCACCAACATGGGGACTCTATGCTCCAGACCAGAAGTGTATCCCTCACTGGTAAGATCAGACCATAAACTAATCTCACTGGATATTCACATCCCGACCCCACCCCCTGCCCAGAAAACCACAGTGAAAAACTTCTCTAAAGCAAATTTCACACTCCTCAAAACTGAGGTGGAATCCTTCAAAGCCCCCAGGCCTGTGGAAAATACGTCCCAGACCGCAGAATCCTTTATAAACGCATTCTATGAACACCTTCAGGAATGCATGGATCATCGATCCCAAATAAAACCAAGACCCAATCCTCCAAAGGCAGACGTCCTGTCTGGTGGACCCCAGCCATAAACAAACTATACAATAGAAGGAGGAAGCTACTAAATGATAGAGCAAAATCCCAAAAGGGAAGGCATCACTGATCAGTATTAGCAAAAACTACGGGCACACATAAAATTGTCTAAGGCCAGCTTGAGAGAAAAATTGCACAGGACACTAAGGATAATCACAAGGCTTTCTTTAGTTATGTTAGGAACCTGGGTGGTAATTCCCAGATATGCTCAGAATTAGTCCAAAATGACAAAAATACACGAACCCACAGACATTGCCAACATCCTAGCTGACAGGTTCAGCACAAACTTCTCCCCTCCCCACCAAAGGGCAAATATCTATCCCAGGAGAGTGCTGCCCCTGACATCTCAGATGCTCAGGTAAGAGCCGCCCTCTCCAAAGCAAAAACACAGCATCAATGGGACCAGATGGTGTCCCGGGCTGCGTCCTACATGAACTCCAAGAAGAGCTAAACCCAAACATAAAACTACTGTTCAATCTCAGCCTTACTACAGGATATGTGCCCAAAGAGTGGCGTACAGCAACAGTGGTCCCTCTCCATAAAGGTGGTGCCTCAACGGATCCTGGAAACTATCGCCCCATAAGCCTGACTAGCTTGGTCTGCAAAGCTATGGAAAGGATCATCATGGACCTCATAAATAAAGATATTGGGGACCTACAAACACTGGATCCTACCCAGTTCGGCTTTGTTAAGGGCAGATCCTGCCTCTTAAACCTGGTTGATTTCTTTGAAACAGTCACCAAGGCTATTGACGAGGGGAAGGTGGTCCGCACAGCCTACCTGGACCTCAAAAGCCTTGATACAATACCCCACTCGGGCATTATAGATAAGCTCACCAGCTTAAATATAAACCCCTATGTCACTAGATGGATTGCAAACTGGCTCAAGGGCAGAACCCACATGGTTAGAATTGCTGGAGCCATGTCAGACTCCAAACCAGTTACAAGTGGTGTCCCACAAGGCTCAGTCCTGGGACCTCTCTTGTTCGGTATATATTTCTCAGAGGTACAGGCCAACACGGAAGGACTGTGGCTGACCAAGTTCGCAGATGACTGCAAACTGGGCACCATAATCAACTCTCCAGCCGACACAAGCATCCTCTAAAAGGGCCTCATAGAAACAGACAACTGGTGCCAGAGCCATGGCCTCAAGCTAAATGCCAAAAAGTGTATAGTCATCCCCTTTGGCAAAAACAAAGTGCCCACAAATTACCACATAGGTGGTAATCCATTAAGTACAGAAGAAGTAATTAGGGACCTGGGGACCCAAGTTGATAGCAATCTCTCATTTGACAACCACGTGGCCAAAGTGGTTAGAAAAACATTTTATATAGCCCACCTAATCATGAAGGGATTCACATCTAGATCAGGGGAGGTCATCGTGCCTCTTTACTCATCCTTCATCAGGCCCATAATTGAGTACAATGCCCCTTTTGGGATGTACCTTACCAGACACCTTCAGCAAATGGAAAGACCCCAAAAGTACCTCACCAAGAGGATCAAAGGGCTCAAACAGATGCCATATGCTGCCCGGTTAAAGAAACTCCAGCTCTACTCAGTGGCATACCGCCTGTTCAGAGGCGATCTGTGCCTGACGTATAAAGCCATGTCCAACCCGGAATTAATGGACATGCTGCACCTCAGAAAATCCAAATCCCATCGAGCTACGCTCGAGACTTGAACCTCAGCACTGAAATAAATAGGACATGCTGGAGGGACAGATTCATAACCCAGAGGCTCCCTTCACTCTGGAATAAAATCCCAGTCCAGGTTAGGCAGAGTCCCTCATTGACCCTCTTCAAGAGGAATCTTGATGAGTGGATTGGAGATCGTAGGTTTACCCCGGGTATCACTTCTGTGTCACTGTTCGACAGGGGCACAGTATACTAACCTCGAAAAGGGCATAGCAAAATAAATTTAAAATGGGTGGCGAAAGCCAAACACATTCTGGCTAGGCTTATAAATGCCCTAGGGCAGATAGCCTAGTATAAACCTATGAACCTATGAACTGCTCGGTGTAGCTTGAATGTGGGGACTGGGGTGGCACCAAGCACTTATGTGATTATAGATGGAAGTGCCAGGTTAATGATATGTATTACAGGGCATTTCAGCACATACCAATGCAAGTTGAAAGTGAAGGAGATACCAGGATACACTTGCATATCTGTTCTTCCAAGCACCTCTGGTGATAAACAGCAATAACCTGCATAACAATGTATACTATTGTGACATTTTCATGTATAGCACTATGCACTCCATCCTCTAGCTGTGATGTCACGTACATCATTTTATTCCATGCTGCTACCTGTGTCATAACCCATTGTTGTGAATCAGATGCCACCTCTTTGCCACTGCTGCAATGTACTGAAACTGCCTTTTCCTTGATCGTGGTACTGCTGCATGTTCCTCAACTGACTGTCTTCCCCACCCTTCTGCTGCTTCTATGACTGATATGGAAGACCCTGCTTTGATAACCACTTTCTGCTGCATTCTTTTGTTCAGTGCCTTATTGTGGAACATAGTACACACAGTGAATATCTTGCTACAGATGTCTAAACTGCATTAATTCATGGTCTCTAAACTTGAAGTGTCCCTTCATTTGTCCAAATACATGCTTCACTATGTTTTGTATTTCTGCATGGGTTACGTTGCATACTATTTCCTGCATGGTAAAGGGGTGAGTATCAGGGTCATCAGTCAAGGTTCCAGGGTATGCCCTGCATGACCTGCAGCACACAGCAAATAATATATTCTACATTGTCTGCTCCATGATTGCAGGCTACCTGTGTGTAGGCCTGTTTATCAAGCATGTTTATGTCTGACATGCAGGTAAACCTGTGAGAAGTCCACATCCACATGAACTGCTGGAATAAGATGGACATGTGCCAAATATGTGAATCATAAGAATGGTGTCTGGGTGGTGGTGCAATGTAATAATGCCTTGGGAATTACAGACCACCTAATAGTTCAGGGAGTAGAAACCCTTCCTGTTAATTATCACAGGTTCTCTGGACATAGTATAGACTTGATAGCAACATGTGTTGGGTCTATGACTTCCAAGACCTTATAGAAATGGTGTATACCACAAAAGGTCTGCACAGTGATGGTTCTGTCCCCCACTTTCGCAGGGAACTGTGTATTCTCATCCACATGTTGCAGTATAATAGGGTGATAAGTTCACGGCTGTGTACTAGGCCAATAACCACAAGAGCTTTTTTTAAGCCTAGCCATGCACCCCACATCTCTGACAAGTTCTGGTACCCTTGACATGTGTAAGCAGGGGCTTGGAAGATGAAACATTTATAAGCAGGGGCCTGAAAGATGAATCATTTACTGCCTGTGTCCATTAGAGACATAGGTGTCAAACTGGGGATGAATTTCCTGTTCCCCATCCAACCGTCCATGTTACACTTGAATTGGGTTAGGGATGTAATCTACTTCACATGGATGGGAAGCCTGTTCCAAAAAATTGGTAGTCTCTGGGTACATACCTGTCTCTCCAGCAAGTCCTATTTATATCACAGACAAGGTTTAAGTCTTTAAAATGGGTAATTCAGGTGCTTTTTGGATATGCAGGAGGGTGTCTGACAATGTTTTAATTGCTAGACATAGATCTTCCCTCAACAGCCTGTAGGAGACAGAATACTGAGATAGGGTTTTGAGGTCGTCTGCAGACAACATGTTACTTATGTCCTATATTCTTTTAGTGAGGAACCTCTGTGGGTGTTCCAGTTGTTGGATGTGCATGGTTAGGAGATTTTTTTTTCTCCTCTGTTGTGCAACCTTGGTGTTAGTACATATAATTCTGAGGGCTATGGGGAGTGCAGGGGTGCTTGCCCTCCTGTAGAAAGAAAAAAAAAGGTTTCAGTGTTCATTGAAGGTGGTTTCAGTGAACTGGTTTCAGTTTATATGCATTCATTGAAACTGAGTTTGATGGACTGGAATAAATCCTATACCAAAGGGGACATTGTAATCAATGACAGCTCTGATGAATGCTGTAGACAATAGAACAATGGCATCTATGGACCAGGATGTCATACCTTTGTTTATATGTTTATTAGTTGCATAACATAGAATGATTTCCTCACCACTGTAGACACGTGATGGTCTAAGACTAGATTACTGTTTATGTGTGTCCCCAAATCCCTGATTACTTGGTTGACTCTTAGGGGTGTGTTGTCAATATGATAGTTACCAGAGGTGGATGACTTCCTGAAGGATACTATTATGCATTTCTTGGTATTTGGTTTAAGTCTATGGCTCTGACACAAGTTATTTGTCTGAGTCAGCCCTTCTTGGAGAACATTTTGTCAGGCGGAGATTCTATGACCGCTCCTAATTTGCAATCATCTGCAAATTTATTCAGCCAGAGGCCCTTGACATTGACCTTGACTTCAGAGAATAAAATACAAAAAAGGAGCGGTCCCAGGACCAATCCCTGAGGGACTCTGCTTCTGACTGGCCTTTTGTAGAGGTGGTCTTCCCCTATTCTAACTTCCTGGGTCCTGTCTGTGAGGCAGCTGGCTATACACCAGGTGACATAAGGGTTTATACCTAACCTCTTGAGTGTGTCAACAATAGCGAAGTGGGGTATTGTGTCAAATGCCTTGGCCAGGTCAAGGTAGGCAGTGTGAACTGTTTTTCCCTCGTCCGTTGCTTAGGTGTCCTCATCCATTTTTTTTTTTTGGTGACCTGCCAATGAACTGGTTTGGGATTGGCAAAGTTGACACCTGTGATATCCTGCACATGTCCCCATTAATACTAATACTAATACTAATACTAAAAAAATTACAACCAAAAAAGGCTAGATGGAAAACAGAATTATTGGCATGTCAGACCTAAAAACGAGGAAGATACATTATCTAATGTTACCTAACCAAAATACAGTAATGATTACTGTGATCATCATCATCTTCATTATGATCAACAACTCCCTTCTTCACCCCCTTGTACAACCTTACTCATGTGTCCTAATCTAACTTTGCTGCCACTACAAACCCATTCCTAAACAGTGCCCTTCCAAAGACCCTTTTCTTAACAGTACCACTACACTAGACAACACAGGTATACATACACACACACACACACACACACACACACACACACACACACACACACACACACACACACACAAAAGCACACATTTTTTATTTTTATTTATTTAACATTTGTTGACCGGGAATGTCCGACTAGATTCTACAGAGCCTGTTTTCAGCGGAGGCCCGGAGAGAAATGCTCCACATGCATGTCTTTGGAAAGACATACAGAACTTTAAAACTATTACCTTACCTAGCTATTTATTTAACCCAGAAATACTCATACACACAGTCAAAAACACACACACGTGTGCACTTGCATGCACACATTGATCTATCCCATTATCTAATCTTTATTATTACTCCTCTCTCTCTGACAAAACCCCACTTACCTAAAAGCAACTCGGTAACAGCAATAAAAAGAACAACCTACTCCACAGTTAACCGACCGGACCCCAAAGGCTCGAACAAAACGTATAGAAGGTACCAAAAAAGACTCGTACCATCAATGTCTTCCTTGTAACACCAAAACACCTCACAACTCTGCCGATGTCTTCCTAGTTGCACCAAGCACTCCAAACTCAGCCGATAAAATAAACAGCTTTAATATCACAAATCACCAAAAATTGCAGTACATGGGTTTAGCGCTTTCATCTACTATAGGTAGACTTCATCAGAACCAATGATAGCCTATTGCCACAGTCCTTTTAAAGCAATTTTGGCCAAAAATCAACTTAAAAATACATGAATCATAAAAAATATATATATAAAACATATATTAATACAAAACTGATATTAGTAACACTCTATGTGTCACAACAATATATATAAGCAATATGTTTAAAAAATATCTATCTATACAAAATATTCCTTAAATTCTCATCTATATTCATGTTTGTATTTAAACAATAGATGGATCACTTTTACATTGTATACATATATATACATATTTATGACCAACCCCAAATGGTATAACATATAAGTCATATAATGTAAATCAAAAAATGTAAATCATGAAATATAAAATATACATCATGTAATATAAATCATGTGATATAAAACATATAATATATAATATATGATATAGAATGTAAAATGTAAATTGTAATATAAAATAAAATAAAATAAAATAAAATAAAATATGGTCCCCAGGGGTGAGACAAACTAGCCACGGTCCAAAAGCAAAAAAGGTTTTTATATCATTATATACATTTTATATCATATATTTTATATTATATGTTTTATATCACATGATTTATATTACATGATGTATATTTTATATTTCATGATTTACATTTTTTGATTTACATTATATGACTTATATGTTATACCATTTGGGGTTGGTCATAAATATGTATATATATATGTATACAATGTAAAAGTGATCCATCTATTGTTTAAATACAAACAAGAATATAGATGAGAATTTAAGGAATATTTTGTATAGATAGATATTTTCTAAACATATTGCTTATATATATTGTTGTGACACATAGAGTGTTACTAATATCAGTTTTGTATTAATATATGTTTTATATATATATTTTTTATGATTCATGTATTTTTAAGTTGGATTTTTTGGCGCCAAAATTGCTTTAAAAGGACTGTGGCAATAGGCTATCATTGGTTCTGATGAAGTCTACCTATAGTAGATGAAAGCGCTAAACCCATATACTGCAATTTTTGGTGATTTGTGATATTAAAGCTGTTTATTTTATCGGCTGAGTTTGGAGTGCTTGGTGCAACTAGGAAGACATCGGCAGAGTTGTGAGGTGTTTTGGTGTTACAAGGAAGACATTGATGGTACGAGTCTTTTTTGGTACCTTCTATACGTTTTGTTCGAGCCTTTGGGGTCCGGTCGGTTAACTGTGGAGTAGGTTGTTCTTTTATTGCTGTTATCGAGTTGACTACATGGCCGAGTCGGGCTCCTTGAGTGCTTCATTGAGCAGAACGGAGTTCCAGGAGTTGCGTGCAGAGGTCACGTCGCTACAGGAAGATGTCAGCAAACTGCTGCAGCTAGTTTCCTCACTCACCAGACCAGCGGTCGAGGATGTGGAAGCGTTGCCGATGTCTAAGGGTCCGGACATCCATCCGACTACTATTTCACCAGCTATTTCGCTTATTTTGACTCCACCGGTTGTGGAGGGAGGGGATAGCTTTAATAGTATACCGAACGGACAAGTGTTCAAAAACATAACAAACACGCCGCAAGTACGCTTAACTGTGGATAACAAAGATACAGATTTCCAGCTTCTGGATGAAGGGGACTTCACATTTGACTTTAGTTTCTTCCATTCTAGGGAAGATACATTACGTATGGGCGCCAAGCCCAAACAAAAGGAAAAGATGAAAACGTATTCATCCATGGTTAACAGAAGGGGCATTCAACATCAAGGTACTGTAATTAATGATAACATAAGTAGCCCTTCTGTTAGGACAAAAACAAAGAACATTAAGAGCAATATTTTACCTAACAGTTACACCAGCAATGGTAACAACAAAAATAAATATGTTGGACTTTACAATACTGATGTTGTGAAGAATTTTATGTGTGATGAATATGATTTTAGTAACAGTACTGATATTAGAAACAAATGTGATTATAAAGATGTGAAACCTTATAATGATTCTTTAAAAACCAAAATATATTTATTGGGTAAAAAATTAGTACAGATTAAAGGGGCTAAAATTGACAATGGGTATTTAGAAAAATGTTTGTTACTTAAAATTGTGCCCAGAGGTTTGAGATTCTTCAAACTACCACTGGGGATACCTTACAGTGAAGCAGTGATGTGTGAATTTAATAATCTATTTGACAACTTTGGGTTTGAATTCGTTAAACTGTTCATGAAATTTAATGACGAAAAAATAGGTGGATTAGTCATGGATATTGAACAGTTATGTGAAGAAATAACTCAGGACCCAGATTTTGATTCTTGGCAGGATTTGTTTGAAAAACAGTTTAGAGTGGCTAAAACCAAGGCATTTGACATTTATAATAGGAAACTTGATAAATTGGATAGGGACTTGAAGGCGTACAGAACAGAAAGGGCATATATATGGCCACACCCTACCCAGGATAGATTGAGAACGAATGAACCAAAAACAGGATGGGAAAGGGGTAGATATAAAAGAACAGGAGAAGATGAAAATTTTCAGGGGGGAAGGTTTCATCAGGCCCCCATACATCGCCAAAGGAGATAAAGGACCTAGATGCAACATCTTTGGAAAAAGACAACTCAGGTAATTCTATACCCACTTTACCCACCCTTTTAACATCAGATGGTAGTGTAGGTAATTTTTCCAACTTGTATTTACCTATGGAAGAGGTAGGGAATGCAAACAAAGTTTCTATTTATTCTTATAAAGGTTTTAAAGTGTATAATTTCACTAATATGTACATTTCTCAAGATTTTTTCAACTTGTTCAGTAAGGGAATGAAGTTTATTCCTTCTGCTAGGTTTAATTTGGTAGATACCATCAAAGAAGTCAAATTATATTGTCGTAGACTTCAATTGGCTATACAATTTAAGGATAATATAAGGATTGAGGCACCAAAAGCATTAGTGAGAAAAAGTACGTATATTCCTATTAACAATGTACAAGTGGGTAATTATGAGCGTATGGTATGTAAAGATATATACCAATTGTACGGTAATATCAGGAGAGGTGTCATTCAATGTCCAGATTTTTTTGATAACTTAACCAAGGGTGAAAGGGAATGTTTGGATCTTATTGTGGCCAATAGTGACATAAGAATCATGAAACCGGATAAGGGGGGGGGCTTGGTTGTATATGGTACTCCAGCATACAACAAGGCCATCCATGACATTCTATATGATTCCGGTAATTATGAGCAAACATCTCTTAATCAGATCAACATTGGCTACCATAGAATAGATCTTGCTATCGAGGAATATCTATTGGACAACCGTATCACAAATGAAGAATACGGGTTTATTAGAACGGAACATCCTGTACTGGCCAGAATAGTGGGGATACCTAAGATTCATAAGAGTGTTGAGAATCCCCCTTTTAGACCTATAATTTCTGGCTCTAGATCTAAAACCTTCAATATAGGGGTTGCTATTGATTTTTGGTGTAAGCATATTTACAACAAAGTCCCGCATTTAACGAAAGATTCTTGGGATTTTTTATGTACATTAAAACAGGAAGTATGGTCATGTGATTTAACTTTCATCACGATAGATGTCCAGGATTTATTCTCATGTATTCCTTACACTACTGGTTTAGAATTTTTTGAAAATAGTTTAAGGAAACACTCTGACCTTGCATGGGACAAGATTTGTTTGATACTTGATATGATGGGGCTGGTCCTCTCACATAATTATATTCAGTTTTTGGGAGAATTTTTTAAACAGATACGAGGAGTTGCGATGGGGTCATCTTGTGTCCCCATTTTTGCAAATCTTGTAATGTTGGAGTGGGAGGAAGTCTATGTAAAAACTAGTGACTTTTACAAACATATTGCCCTATATACACGTTTTTTGGACGACCTGTTTATCATTTGGAAAGGGCCAAAAGAAGATATACCCAATTTTATAGCATATATCAATAGTACCACCCATTTTTTAAGATTTACGTATAAAGTGGAGAAGGTGGGGATTCCATATCTAGACACCTATATTAGTTCAACGAGTGTAGGTTTTCAATCTAAAATCTTTAGGAAGTCCACCTTCTCCAATGATTATATACAATATGACAGTTGTCATCCTCCGTTTATTTTTCGTAACATCATTAAGGGACAATGCATTCGGGTAGCCCGTATGTGTTCTATGAGACAGGACATGGAGGAACAGATGGACATTGTGGCTAACATGTTCCTTACTAGAGGGTACCCTAAGGAAATGGTATTAGATGTGACCCAATATGTCATCAGGTCGTGGGGAAATAAATACATCCCCCTATTAGGAGGTACATTTATAGGGAAGAACACACAAAAACAATTGATGGGTGATAGAAACAAGGTTTGTGTTATTATGTTCAATCCCTATTCCAATTTAGTTAAGCAGATTTTAAATAGGCATTGGGATATCTTTCTAGGCTCAGAGGAAATGACATCGGTTTTGGGTTTACATCCCACTAGTGTGTACAAAACCTCATTTAACATCAAGAGGATAGTTGAGGGGGGAAAGAAAAAGGAGATGATAAGATCTATAGATGAACACACACACAAATGTGGAAATTGTAAATATTGCCAGTACATTAATGAGAGTAATGCCATCAAACTCTGTAACAATAATAGAACTAAATGTTTTGGTAAGAAAGGCAATTGTAATTCTATGAGAGTGGTGTACTTGGCAACCTGTTCTAGCTGTCAAGGATTCTACATTGGAAAGACGGAAAGGAAACTCAAAACCCGTATTTACGAACATCTGTACAAAATTAAAAAGGTAGATTTGAAAAATGCTTTAAGTAAACATATAAGTGAAAAAGGAGACCATCATAGTTTTAAATTTTGCATTATTGACAAAATAGGGGTTAGTGAGTATGGTGGTGACTGGAAGACAGGTTTGTCCTGCCTGGAAACTAAATGGCAGATTTTATGTGATGCCACTTCCTGGCCAGGTCTAAACGAACATATAAGCATTAAACCTTTTTTGCTTTTGGACCGTGGCTAGTTTGTCTCACCCCTGGGGACCATATTTTATTTTATTTTATTTTATTTTATTTTATTTTATTTTATATTACAATTTACATTTTACATTTTATATCATATATTTTATATTATATGTTTTATATTACATGATGTATATTTTATATTTTATGATTTACATTTTTTTTGATTTACATTATATGAGTAATATGTTACACCATTTGGGGTTGGTCATAAATATGTATATATATGTATACAATGTAAAAGTGATCCATCTATTGTTTAAATACAAACATGAATATAGATGAGAATTTAAGGAATATTTTGTATAGATAGATATTTTTTAAACATATTGCTTATATATATTGTTGTGACACATAGAGTGTTACTAATATCAGTTTTGTATTAATATATGTTTTATATATATATTTTTTATGATTCATGTATTTTTAAGTTGGATTTTTTGGCGCCAAAATTGCTTTAAAAGGACTGTGGCAATAGGCTATCATTGGTTCTGATGAAGTCTACCTATAGTAGATGAAAGCGCTAAACCTATGTACTGCAATTTTTGGTGATTTGTGATATTAAAGCTGTTTATTTTATCGGCTGAGTTTGGAGTGCTTGGTGCAACTAGGAAGACATCGGCAGAGTTGTGAGGTGTTTTGGTGTTACAAGGAAGACATTGATGGTACGAGTCTTTTTTGGTACCTTCTATACATTTTGTTCGAGCCTTTGGGGTCCGGTCGGTTACCTAAAAGCAAGCACAGCATACAGCCAATAAACACACTCACTGAGCTGATGATTGACATTCCTGATGTCAAGAAAAGGAACATTCCATTTAAAGTTACAGCAGTATAATTTGTTCTTAAATGTACATTTGGACAAAGTATACTGTAATCATATATACACAGACACAGACACACACAGACACCCCCCCACACACACAAATGTATAGATGCATGCGTCTTTATAACAAATTGCTGACTGCAACATTAGTGGACAAGCATCTCATTGAGACCAGCCCATTGACCATATGAGCTATCAGCTACACATAATATTAGTAATAATACACTGAGCAGAAATAATCAACTATACATAGCAACCTTCATAGTTTATCATACACATACCTCTGAGAAATTGAAATAAACATACAACTTACAGATCATACTTTTCGGCACATTCACGCTTTCTCTTCTGATTCATTCATATAGCACCTGAACTAAAGATCACTTACAAACAAAATGCAAATGACAACACAGATATGTGCAAGAGTTAGCTACACAAATAATAGTTGCTCTTATTTTCTCATAAATGCAAACCGAAATAACAGCAACATTTATGTGGTGGCAAAGCCCAATTCCTTGGTAAAACAACCTTGACCAAAGAGAAATATCATGAATTAAGCTATAAGCTCATGTGTAGTGATACTTCTCCTACCTGCTGCTAACTTTTTATTCAATGAATATATATATATATATATATATATATATATATATATATATATATATATATATATATATATATATATATGGGTCTACTTCTGTTCATCGAAAGTATGTTTTTTCAAAGAACAGAAATAGAAACCAACTTTATCTAAAGTGCACTTAACCGAAATTGCACTTTCGTAAACACCAGTTCACCGAACCAGAAAACAAAACAGAAAAACTCTGCAAGCACACTTTTGGCCTCCCTGCAGCCCCATGTGGGGGGCTGCACCCCCACACCCTCCCTTACTTATATATACTAACTCCAAGATTGCACTACAGTGAGGAAATGGGTATATTTCCTTATGCCCACCATACTGTGCTTTGGTGAACCAGGACAGGGATGCGGCTAAGGTAGTACTCATAGTCATTGTGAAGAGAAAAAGGAGAATGGCGGGTACTCCACGACAATCGAAGCAAACTTCAAATAGTTGAAAATCAAACTCTTTATTGCACAAAGTAAGCGCTTTCGCGTTTCCAACAACGCTTCCTCAGACTTTTAAATACAAAGACATTCCAATTCTATTTAAATAATGCATCACATCAAAAAGAACCAATAAAAAGCCAGTAAAAATTCACTATTAAAATACTTAAAGTAACCCTACTCATGTATAGCATATATTATATTACACTCCATTATACAGCATTTAATAAACTTCTCTGCATTAAAAATGCATCATAAAACCCCCTATTAAAAATGTATATACTATGATATATGTATTCCCAACCCACTGACACAAGGATGAAACAACAAAAAATGTGTATACATATTTAAAACTCTCGGGATTAACGCTTTAAAGCCTGATCCATGAGGAATGGTTTCAGTGAAACCCTGTCATTCAAACCATATCCTCTGTCTGCTTGTGGCCTAATTACCCATTTCCCTTCTTCCTTCTCTGTATAATTACTTATGTTACCTAACTTCTCTGTGGGATATATAGATTCTAAAACCAAAAACTTAAAACTATGTGTCGTATCATTCTGGATAATGTGTTTAACTAACGCATTTCCTTCATTTTCTCTACTGATGGCATAAATATGGTCTCTTATTCTTTCTCTAAGTGTCCTATTCATCTTCCCTACTTAAAAACAACAACATTTCTGGCAACTAGCCAAGTAAACTATATTCCTAGATTTACAAACAGTATAATGGTAAAATTCATATTTAATATGTGTGTCAGGATGTACAAAATAATTCACATTAGCTATGAAGCTACACTGCAGTTACGACATGAGAAAGTTCCTTTCCTCAGGGAATGAGGTTCCTTCCTGATATTATTCTCATAACATAAAATCCGTTTTAGTGATTTAGTGTTCCTATAACTAAAATTTGGATGTATTCCTACTATTTCCTTAATATGTTCATACAATAATAATATACTCCAGTTCTTCTTAATTATCTCTATCACTATATTGTTATTATTGGTATAAGGAATAATTAATCTTTTTACCTTCAAAGTATTAGTAACTCTTTGTTTCGTGTGTGTCTGGCTACCTCTCCTAATATAGGGTCATCCTGATCTGTCACGCTCAACTTCTTGCATCACTTTAAGGTCACATGAACGATAACCTCTCACCATAAAATCCTTCTGTATATCATTGATGGCTTCCTGATATGTCTCCTCTTCACTAACCAAGTGAGAAAACCCTCAGTATCTGTTTTTTTTACAACATTCTTATGTATATGTGTTGGATGCATACTATTCCGATGTAGAAGGGCATTCCTTCTACAAGGTTTCCTATAAATTTCAGTAGTAATCAAATCATTGTCTTTCCTAAGTAATACATCCAAAAATTCAATCACATGTTGAGACCATTTGCCTGTCAATGTAAGAAAAGTAGTCGTCCTATTAACATGGGAGATGAATTCATCTAATGTAGTTGAATCACCTCCCCATATAAGGAAGACATCGTCCACAAACCTTTTATAGTACTTAATATATTGTGAAAAATATACATGATCTAAAACATAGGTGTACTCCCAATATGCCAAAACCAAATTCGCATATGAATTGGCACAGGGTATACCCATTGCTACTCCTGTAGTTTGAAGGAAATAATTCCCATTATAAGTAAACACATTGTTTGTAAGAACTAATTCTATTAACATAACAATCCTAATGATCTGATTGTTGGTCAACCCTTTCTGTATTAAGTATAGTCTTAAATAATCTAAACCAATGTCATTTGGTATGCTGGTAAAAAGTGACGCTACATCTAAGGTAACCATATAGTCAGACACATTCAACCTTCCAGTAAAATGATAGGGTGAAGGAGTTTCAAGAAATTGTTGAGTGTCCCTTAAAATTGAATTTGTAGACTCTACCAATGGTCTCAACTGTTTTTCTAAATAAATGGATATAGATTCGGTTAACCAGCCTCTGCCAGAAACAATGGGTCTAAAAGGAGGATTCTCTAATGTTTTATGTATCTTAGGAAGACCCCTAAATATAGGAATCAGCATTTTTTCTATGAGAAAGTACTTATACAAATCACCATTAATAATACTGCGCATTAGCATATCATATAAATTATCATGAACATCTTTAATCAACTTATCAAGTTGAGACATAGTTAAACCACTATAAGTGTTCAAGTCTAATAGCATAGCTTCAATACTGGTATGGTAATACTCTTGGTCTAACAGGACCACCACTCCCCTTTTATCTGCAGCTCTAATAACAATTAAATCATTGTCCTGTAACTTTTTCAAAGCTAGTTTTTCATCTCTATTTAAATTATAAAATTCTGGTTTTAAAAATTGCTTATCTTGTTGAAAGGCTATAAGTAAATCATTAGCACAAGCTTTCTCAAAACTTTCTAATAGTGCATGCAGATTTGGTGTATATACTGACGGTTTCCTAAAACCAAAGTCTTGTCTATTATCAACAGTGCTATTCCCATACTGTAAATTCAAAGCTACATTCCTAGCAAAACACTTTACATCTATAATCAGATCACTGACATCAACATTCTGCAATGGAATAAATGAAAGTTCTTTGTTTAAAACTGCTTTTTCAGCAGGTGTTAATACATACTTGGAAAGATTAATTGTTAAGTCCTGTTTACTGGCTTGAGAGTCTTCCTCTGAAATTCGTGCTGCTTGCCTGACATTTTCTGCTTTTTCCCCTTGTAATATGGGCTCCATGGTTGTTGATTGGTTGGTCGAAATGGTAGCGGAAAATGGAGCGAGGAAATATCCTCGGATGTCATCACTGGTGTTGGTTCTGGAATGTGAACCTTTCTCCTTACTACTGGTTCCTTCAAGGAAGAAGTCTGCGGAGCCATGCGTTCAATATTCACATTCGAAATCACCGCTTCTTCATGAAGTGTCTCGCCACCTTCGGGCAGAAGTGATGTCATCTGTGCAGAACTAGATGAATGAATACAAAGCTCTACTGTTGTCTGTAGCCCATTGTGAGGGGAAACTGTATCTCTGGTCCTGGTAGATTCCCTCGGCCAAGAGAAGACGTTCCCCTTGCTAAAATCATTGTCATTGTGCTTAACTGCAGCAGGATTTTGCAAAGGTTGGTCTCAGCACAGCTAAGGAGCAATTCATAGACAGTAACTGCACTTAAGTGAAGTAGTTTTAAGATGTTTATAACTTATGGAAATGAGACAGTAATTACATGTAAATGAGGACAGGCTGAAAGTTCTCAGAATCTGGTGCATTTCACCAATATCAGCACAAAAGTTACAGATAAGCCTGTAATATGTAAATAATCCTCAGCGAACTTAAAATATCTTACAGTATAACAGAGTTGTAGTGCAGTATTGGCACACTGTCAAGAAGTCACAGCCACTCAGTAATTTGTGTAAACTGTCCAATAAAACTTGATGTACATTAACAAAGTTACAGAAAGTATACTATCCCAATGTAAGCTGTATGACATTTGTAAGTCGTGCATATCCTCATCAATCTCTCCAGTGATCCTGGATAGAGATGACTACGGTTGTCTCCATAAGTCATGTACTAATGAAATATAGTTATTTACACTACTGGTTTCTGATGGAATCCATAAAATTTCTACTAAAAAAAAAATAATAAAGGTGTAGGGCAATCACGTCCATATAACCACAGCTAACAGTAGCTAACAATGGGTGTGGGACATGTGTGGGTAACACAGGTAATGCACACACTGAAGGACATAAGGAGAAAGAAAAACAGAGTGGTATGAGTGATAAAGTGGTTCACAGAAGAGGTATGGTGGAATAGGAAAATGTGAGGGACAGTCAGAGGGATATGGGCAATGTTTTTTTTTTGTGGGAATAGGACCCATTTTTTTGTTTTTTTGTAGAGAATAGGGAAAGAGGAGGAGAAGGGCAACACAGCAGGTATACACATTTAACAAACATCACAAGACATGACAGACAAAGGTCAGAAACATTAAGGAAAGGTAAGGTACACATATGGCACACTCTGCAACATGGGCAATGGAAAGTTGACAAATAGGGTGGGGATGCATACTCACCATAGTGAAATGCAGAAATACATATGTACCTATGCACTATTACATTATGATGTTACAAACTGTGTGGCAGTCATACCTGGATGTGTATGACCAATGGCAGTTGTGTATTGTAAAGTGATAAATAGGGATTACAGTACACATTGGATAAATAATGAAGTACCCAAGCAGGTTTTCATCAGTGCAAATGTAAGCCAAGTGACAGTACAGATGAGTAAATGCAGCCCCTGGAATGCTGGAGAATACCAGCAGAGGAGAGAAGACAACCTCTGACAATGCATGTGAAAGACAAATAACCAAGCACAGTGCCAAATAGCAGTACTGTAGCAAAGCAGTAAACTGGCTGCTTCTTACAAAAGTAAGTGTACACAACCCATACAGAAATGTAAAGGAATGCATGCATCACAGGCATGTGCCATGTCAAAAGCAACACACAGGTGTAGGCGTATATGCATGACCTTCATTGGCCTAACAGGAAGCTATCTGAAAGCATTGTCAATACACATAACCACACCAATGACATGTAATGATTTACTTTCTGAAATTTACAATTAATGCTATGTAACAACTATCAGGTTGTGCATATGAAGTTCAAAAAAATTACACTGGTTAATATGTAACATACAAGTATAACAAGAACAAGGATGTATTGCAAGCAATAGCCAGCAGCTTGTGTGCAGATGTCCTACATCTGCATAACACCAATAGGGTTGGCACAAGGGTAGACTGCATTGCTGATGTCAACTAAAATGGCCAGGTATATATCAGACACACACTGTATTGTGCAATAATTTAACAAGATAAATGGGTAAATAAGCTAAGAATTGGTATGACATACACATACATACTGTCATGCCAATGTAAAACAACATGTGGAATAAACACCTGTGGTAATTTTTTTTATTTTTTATTTTATTTTACATTTGTTGACCGGGATAGTCCGACTGGATACATGTCCATTTTCAGCGGAGGCCCGGGGAGAAAAGCTCCAAGGGTAAGCAGATACAGCATTATATAATACCAGCATTACATAATACAAACAGACTATTTACAGAGATTACATAAGTAAGCAAGTTAAACAAGTTCCACAGGTTACAGTTAATCCTGAGTGTAAGTCAGGATTAAATTAAATTACACAGTAAGCTGGTTAACAGATTTTTACACATATATATCACTGATCATGGTTATGACTGAGCAAAGGACAGTCCTGTAAACATTACATCTCATTGACATGCTGTCAATGACTGCTCACAGTCCCAAGGTACAATGATGTTTCTCTACTGATTGTGATATGTGCAGAGACATGTGCATAAATCCTTGCATATGTACACCACTTTCCAAAACATGCAAATTTATGTAAATAGAGAATGCATGCAAAAGTGTAACACAGGCCAAAGAAGGCATATTTTAATGTTACAGAATAAATCAGGAGTGCCAGGGTGTATACAAGAATGGTGGTCTATGCATTCAGTAAAGGATTGTCCATATATAGCAGACACACTTATATGATACAACATGGTACCATCATTGTCAAACATGCCTCACACAAAGCCAGTATGCTAATGTTGCAAAGCACAGGGGCAAGAACATGTTCTGGTATTGAGCAGACATGACACAACAATCCACAAATCATATCCATATCATTGTGTTATTTGTGGAGTTTGGGCAAAATGTTGTTTGCGAGTTGCTGTCAAGCCCATGCATGTATACAGTGGAACTCTTGCAGCAGGAGCAGCATGTTAACTGCAAAATGCATAACTATAACATACAGGGCCACACTGCATTGTCCATAACAACAATATACTGCACTGCATGAATAAGAACACACACACACACACACACATATATATGCAATGATTACCACACCTGCCCACATTTAGCAATGTATGCATCAAATGCAGGAGCTCATGGACAGCAGCATGTTGACAGAATGTCTAATGTGGTAATATGTGTCATGCACCTGTTGCAACATAATGCTAAAATCACATGACATCTGCAGTGTACGATTGGCTGTGTATCACATAAGCATGGCAGGAAAATGGTATGCATGGACAAGTGTGTTTTTATAGTCTAATCATTTATATGAAAAACACCATGGTGGCAGCATTATACAAGTGGATTATACAGACAATACTTATGGTCCTAAGGGCCCACCCTAATGGAGATGAACATTGCAAATGATCTCCCAGGCTATTTCTCTGAATGAGTCCCGCACAGACTTGCCATTTCCTGAAAAATATTAACCATCATGTCCCTCATCTGTGTCTGATCTCCTGGATCTGTTTCCAATAATCATCTTGTGGTGGTGCTGGGCGGCATCTCCTCTAGGATGCAGCAGGGATGATGGCACTTCATATCCAGCTTCTTCCTTATCACCATCATTGTCTCCATCATGGTCATCATCGTCATCGGAGGACTCACACAGTGGCCTGGCATGTGATCAAATCTGGCGTCTGATGGGTGAGCATCCATGGTTCCCATGCTCTGTCAAGGTGATTCAGAACACAAGAAAGAATGTACATAACATGCATACCTCCAGTAATCCTACTACATAACATACCCACTGTGACACAATATACAGACAGAAAACAGTCAGCATGAAACCTTAGAATAAGGTATGCCCTTAGTCAAGTGTACTGCCATATGTGTTGTAGGTCATTAATCAAACACATAGCAATGAAAACTACATGCCTATCAGACATATTCCTGTGAAAAGCATGGCTGACATTAAACACAAACCAATGTGCACATCAGTAATCTAATGGACATTAACTACAATGCTATCAACATGTGATGTCTGTATATGAGAATGAAGGTATATCAGCATACATTGCAGGTGTCATGAAAACTATATTCTCAGATAATATGGTCTAAAATTATTATGTAGGAGGAGTATAAGAAAAATAATTATGTCTAGCAAACTGATATTCATGCACATGACACATTCCCTATGTCTTGTTATTTATAATTATGGATGATTTCAATACAAGCCCATTTCAGGGCCATTGCATCCCTCACAGAATGTAAGCAGGTTACTTCTGTCCATGCCATGGCATGCATAACACAGCTTACCAGTGGAAATCCTGCCATTACCTAAACACATATTTATTAGCCATCATTAGGCATGATAAGCATGTTCACAGCCAGCACACTTACATATCATGACACTTAAAAATAAGCAAAAATAAGTATGCCATGACACTGTGCCATGCAAAACTGACATGTGTCTACATTGCAAAACAATATGTGAAAATGGCAACATATCACAAGTACTGTGACTTGTGGTGGCTAATAATTCATGTATGCTTCACTACAATTTCCAGTGGACTGTTTGATAGAATATTACTGATTCCATGTTTGCTGAATTGTATGTTTCCCTTGCACATTTATGTTGGTGTGTGAATGTCAGCTGTAAGCAACGTATCTGTGCATGTAATGAATCATGTGTACAGCCAGCAACTAACATATTGGTGTAATGAAGATATACTGACATGATAATCCAATGGGAAATATAAAAGGTATATGCAAAAGAACTGAGCAAGGCAACATGGTCATTGGCTGACTCAACATCGGATCTTTGTAATGCAACACAACGCCCTAGAAATAATGGAAAAACATAACACAGTGACACCTGTGACATATGAAAACATAGGTTATGCCTTGCAAACAGTACTGTCTACTAATGTATCATTGCCAAACAGATATTTATCTATCATTATGTATGACCCTGTAAAATGCAAGTACCATAATGCTGATTGCTGATTATATAACAGGCAATTAGAAATGAAAACCAAGAATGGATATGTGCACAATTATCCCTAAACAAAGGATACCAGTGTGTTGTAAAACAAGCATAAAAGATGTTGTAGGCAGAAGTGATACCCATGTTGAACTAAAGTGCAAAAGGACTAAAGGACCCCTTTTGACTAAAGGGTATACAACTGAAGTTGATAGCAATGTGATTATACAGCTTGGAAATGATATCATACATCCCCTGCATAACAATGATCAAGGTGAATATGCAACTAGATTTATAACTACTTACAATGATTTATCCTTACAAATTAGGAATGTACTACACTTCAATTGGGACATTATAGCAGAACAACATTCTCTTAAGAAAATACTCGGTCCCAAAACCACTATGGTTTTCAGAAGAGGTTTGAATTTCAAATCTTTGTTTGAACTACCACACCAACACCAAAATAATTATTATAAAAAACAAGTAGGTATGTTTAAGTGTGGTAGATGTAGTTATTGTAAATACATACAAACAGGTAATTTTTTTCATGTGAGGAATAATAAATATAATATTACCAACCGATTTGATTGTGAAAGCCAAGGTGTTGTTTATATTGCTACCTGCCAGTCCTGCCCTACATTTTATTTTGGCAAAACTGAACGACATCTAAAACAACAAATTTACGAACATGTTTATGCCATAATAAAAGGCAACAACACTAACGCCTTGGCCAAACACATTCTTGAATTTAACTCACATAGTTTTAAATTTATGGTGGTTCAACAAGTATCCAAGAATCCCAGGGGTGGCCCATGGCATCTAAAGTTAGAAGAGCAGGAACTTTGGTGGCAGCTAAAAACTAATGCCTATGTTTATCCAGGCATCAATGATGTCTGTTCCATCAAATGTTTACTTAAGCTGAAAGCTTTGGAACATTAAATAATTTGATTTGTTCCAAAAATGTTGTTGTTCTTTTCCATATATTTACATATTATAGTATATACACATATACATTATTTTTAGCAAGATCTTTTAAGTAGCTTTTTGTATTTATAATTGAATGAAATGAATTATTTTGTATATTGAAATTTTCTTGCATATCCTCGTTTATAATAGTAACAGTATACATATTTTATGTTAAATATTTAAGAATATTTAAATGGCAGGTTTTTTAATGGAATGGTTCTTTAAAAGTTAATAAGAATCAGCTGATTTCAATGGATTCCTAATTATGGTCTATATATAATCAGTGTTCTTTTTTGTAATGTTGTCTGAAGAAGTGCACTTGACCTATGTCCATGAAAGCGCTAACAACTTCCTAATAAATTACTTGGATTTTACTGCAGTCGTCAGCTTTTGTTTTTCTCAGTTTGGTTCTGGTTTTTGTTTCAAATTAGTGGAAAATCATTAAAGACCGAAGTTAGAAAATGACAGACATTTGAGTTTCAGATTTCATACCCTTCAGAAAATTTATACTATATATCTATTACCTTTCTAAGTTTATAAGAGCAATATTTAAAAATTGTCCTTATTTTTGGGCCTTTGTCCCACTTCTGTTTACAGCTTTGTCCAGATTTCTTGCTCTGAGGCTGAGAAGTATGACAAATGGGTCAGGGGCATCACCGTCAGCCAGAGACATTTCAAATTGTGACATACTTGTTGCACTCCACTCCCCCACATAGTGACTCTGGATGTGTCTAAGCAAGGTAAGGAGCAGTTATACAGTGTAAGTGTGCAGAGTATCCCCCCATCCAAGGTAGACACAAGTACTACAGTGGCTTTTCATCTGTCCTTGATTTTGCAAAATGTTTTGTTTTTTTCTGTCATATTTTTATACTGTTGATTTATGCTTCTTCTTATTCAGAAAATGCATGTTGTTGCAATGCCTATTGCTCAGTGTTTAAGTAAATGCTTTAATGACCATCAGGTAAGCTTGGCTGAGACTGTAAGATGCAAGTAAGCTTTAATAAGCATACTGTTAAAGAATTACCAACATTGAAAGCCTTTTTGTTGTTGCCCTGCAGACAATATTTACATAACTAGATAGCGTATAAGCCTTATGTATTGAAATGCATATGACAGTATTTGTAATAAAGGACAGGATTACAGTATTTTCAGAAGCTCATTACATTTGTTGGAGAATTACAGTCATCTTTGCAGGCTTTACCCATAAACTAAACAGAATACCAGTCTATCATGTGTGGTCCATAACCTGTGCAGTAATCCTTTAAGCAATTTATCTTGAGCTTGTTTCTTGTTTGCTGTTCATTTTTTACTTTGAACATGTTTTCCCCATGAAACAAGTAGATAGCTGTTGTCAGGCAGCAGGTCTTTTTTGGATAAGAAACATTTTTACAAGTGGGGGTATCTCAGAGATTGGTATTTTCAGCATGTTACTTGGTACTTTTATAAAGCTGAATATAAATTATAATTAGAACTGCAGTGCAAGGAGAAGTGGTTTGAGTTGAGTGCTGCTTGTTTTTTTATACTTGATTTTGACTGGCATTCCAGTAATGTATTTAAAAAGTAATTTATTTTTTCATGCCTCACAACCTTTTTGTTTCCATCTAGATATTAAGTAAGCTGTCATGTAGCCAATGCATTGAAATATTTTTTTCCTTCTACACTTCATTTTGTCTTGATTGGACTCTCATAATGACGGTTTGGCACCCAGGGCAGCATATTTAATTAAAGTCCCAGTTTTTATGGTTTTGAGCATAGCCCCCCCTTTCTAGTTGGCCACACCTCTTCTAATTGGCCCCACCCATTCAGCTGTCTCCTGCAGCCCCCCTTTGATTTGAAGTCACCAGCCACCACTGCTTGTAAGTCTGTGCTCTTCCTTCCCTCCTGAAATTAGTTACCTCCTAAGGCTGCCATTCAGATCAATACATGAATATGTTACACACTCTCACCTATCACCAGACACTTTCAAATGTATCAGGTAGGGAATGTTTAGTTCAGGCTGCAACAGTAATTTACTCAAGATAAATATCATATACTTTGGAAATTCTCAACTGTGCTGCACCTTATCATTACTCCACAAAGGTCCTCATAATGTTTGCAAAAAAACAAAGAAATGCTTGCTTATATGAGGCATACATTACATGTAATAAACTACAAAGAAGCTATAAATACAAGAATTCATTCATGAATGATGCCCATACTTATGCATGTGCAAACAACACTGATTCCTTTTATCTCCACAGATGGGGAGGAGATAGAGTATAATCAAAGTCAGGCATAGATGAGGTTAGTGCATCTGACCGAAAATGCTTGTCACTACAAAGTACAAAGTACATTTAAAGTATTATGCAAATAATACATTTACTATTCTGTAACTGTTCAGTGATGAACTGATGGATGACATTAGAACAGTCATTATAGCGCAATGAAATATTACAAAGAAAAGGAAACAATTTATACATGCATATCAATAAATGATTAAGAGGTATTCTTAACAATAATCCATAAAACAATAAAGAAGTCATTCACATATGTAACTTGAGGCATTTATTCTGATGTGCCACTAGGAAGGCAGCCAATACTTAGAGGTCACTTAATTATACTATAAAAAGTAAATAAATAGTTATTCATTTTTGTAAATAAAAAGGTATGACTCCTTGTTTCTGGATCTTTCACTCTGCATGTCTCTCACTCTTTTTTTTCTTCTTTTTTCCTTTTCACAAAGCCAGAGATCCCAGAGGCCCATCCACAAGTGTCCCAGGTGAAGGACCACCGACTACTTCCTTTTGCCTGCCCAGAGATATTTTCACAGGGTCAAGGTGGTGGGTCCATCTCTGTGGGCCCCTCCAGTGCATGTCAGCCTGGAAAGTCATCAATACTGCGAACTTCAGAAAACGATAGAGGCAGTGGCTAAGCAGAGTACTTTCAACCCATACAAACCTTCCTTCAGTGGGTGCAAGACTCACTGACTAGGTCAGCTCCTGCCATCATGCCTCCAGAGGCATTCATCTCCACACCATCAGGCTCTTCATTTGAAGCCCCATCACAGAAAAAGAAAAATGAGGTTGTTTGGACTGAGATGCGACCTGTGATTCAAATCTCTCCTTCCTCCCCCTTTTGTACCAGTCTGCTATATGTATATCTCATGTCCTCTACCGGTGTCAGCTGACTGTAGTGTTCTTGTCTGTCTTGTCTACTTCCTGTTTTGTGACTTCCTTAATTCTTGCCAAAGCCTTTCTCCTACAAGTTCTTCTCTTGTTTCTTAACAAACTTGTCTATTATGTAAAACATTTGGATAATGGATGTCTACCCCCCATAATAATACAGTGCACCTCTTGTCCTGCATCCTTCAGTAAAAGCCTCTTCATGCATTCCTTCTTTGTCCCTTGTCTTATCTTATCTCTCCCTCATTTACAACTTTCCTACCTTTCCCATTTCCAAGCTTATAAACAGCAAGTCAGGGTTTCCACATAAGCTCACCCTTAGATTCCATAAATAAAACCTTATAGTTGTTTTCGTTTACTGCTACAGAGCTATGCTGAGGTGTACTAAGTACAGATTGTTTTACATGATCTTGGGTAGGGCTGCATGGGTTTGCACATGTTGGCACATGAGCAAAGTAGCAGAAATTAACCAGATATTTTACTTCATACAGCTTCCCTGCACATACCTGCAATAGTTATAACCCATTTTATACAATTGGAGATAAGATAATCCCTTGAAGGCATTTTGGTGCAGAATACATTTTTCATAACCAATGGTAATGCCATTTGATCGCACTGAGCCACTTTGCATACAGGTACATAAAATGGAAGGTGCAAAAAGTCACTAATAACCACAGAAAAGCACCTCGGATCCAGGAATGTTGTCACGAACAGTTTAATAATAACCACACAGATGTAAACGCTGAACAGAGAGAAACTTAACATTGACAATATTACACAAAATGTTTTCGTCTTCAACTTCATCAAATGAAATCACCCTCGTGAGCTCACCTTTTATACATAAATAATTAACAAACATCCAATGACAGCACAGTTCCAATTAAATAATGAGTTTTAAAAGTATACTAATAAGGTACTCAACAATCCTGTGTACCATACCCCTTAAATAATAAATATAAATATAAAAATTGCTTGTATTAAACATTTTGTATGTGCACATTCTTAATAACCTTGTCCTATTAGTTAATAAAAAATACATTATAAAAAATCCCCTCTGGTAGTGTTTATCATTACAAATAAAATCCAAAACAAGCAAAATATTCATTAAATGTTTCTGTTTATATTGTTGTAAAATTTCATCAAAACACACTGAATAATATTGAAGATGTTAAAATAGTGGACATATACTTATAACTTTGCAGACCTCAATTTCAATACCGGAATGAGGGAAATCATATCATTAAGACCCGGAGGTCTGTTGGCTTCTAAAATTATTTGCCAATATAATTCTCTATATTCTATATTCTACTAGCGTTTCCCACATCCCATCCCTAGGGTCAACAAACACAATTTCTAAAACAAAGAACTTAAATTCTGCTAGTTTACATATTTTGGTATGTTTATATAATGCATTATTTTCTTTTTTGGTCCTGATGTCATAAAGGTGCTCATAAATTCTTTGCTTGAACTTCCTTTCACTCTTCCCAACATAAAATGAATCACATTTTGTGCAAGTAACTAAATAAATAATACCTTTAGTATTACAATTTACAAAGGTACCTAATGTCAATTTCTTTTTCCTAGCTTGTAAATATAATGATTCACCAAGAGTGAGGTGTGAACAGTAACTACACCTTCCACATTTAAACAAGCCTGTTTTCTTTTTAGTACCATTTTCAAAAATTTTCCTATTCATCCTTCTCTCTAATATATTCTTAATATTGTTGCCCCTCCTGTAAATGAATTTTAGTTCATTTTCATAAATGTGGTTTAAATCGGATAACCTAGCAAAATTTTTCCATTCTTTGTCAATAATCCTTTTAACTATTCCTGACTGACCATCATATGTAGTTATAATACCTGAACCATAGTTTTCACTTCTGTTTGCACTGCCTACTTCTTGTAAGGCACGTGTTTCACCTTTACCTAAAATAGATGCAAACCTACCCCTCCTCTCATCAGTAACTTCCCTACATATCTGATCAAAAAGTTTACCTGGATAGCCTCTATTTAAAAATAAACCTTTCAATACTTCACATTCACTGTAGTAGGTAGTATCATCAGAAGTCATTCTACTTAAATGTACTATCTGACCTTTCAACACACTTCTCTTTTGATGGGGTGGATGTGAGCTAGTATAATGCAAATATGAATTAGAAAAAGTCTCTTTTCTATATATTTTAGAAATAAAACCATCCTTGGTCTTTATAATGTTTACGTCCAAATACTCTAACTGTTGATAATTAAAATTGTGTGTAAATTTTAAAAAATTAGTTGTTCCGTTCACATATTCAATAAACAGGTTAAAATCATCCTCATTTCCTCTCCATAAAAAACATAAATCATCTAAAAATCTGCCATAAAATGTCCAAGAATTACTAAAAACAGAAGTTAATAAAAATTTATTTTCCCAATGTGCCATGATGATATTGGCATATGTAGGAGCACAATGTGCACCCATGGCAACACCCCTACACTGCTTAAAATATTCTCCTTCAAAGAAAATAAAACTGTTTTTTAACACTACCTCCATTAACACTAAAACTGTTCTAAAATTATGTGTAATTCCTTTAAAACCCACTAACATTTCTTCGAACCACTCAAGCCCTATGTCATGAGGTATACTGGTAAATAAATCTATGAAGTTGAAGACGAAAACTTTTTGTGTAATATTGTAAATGTTAAGTTTCTCTCTGTTCAGCGTTTACATCTGTGTGCTTATTATTAAACTGTTCGTGACAACATTTCTGATGCTTTTCTGTGGTTATTAACAACATTGTTTTGTGCCGATTGTTCTTTAGCATATGTGAATCTCGGGGATTATGAATGCTATCCAAAGTATCATCTTGTCAACAGTATGTGGTTAAAGATTTTTACTCTCCTGAATGTCTTAAAGAAAATGGCTTGCATCTGAACATTGTTTTCATCTGATAACATGTGCCAGTTATTTAAAAAATGCCATGTGATGGGTTCTGTTAATGTTACTTCTTGGACTCATTAGGAGTAAATAGGACAGAACATCATTCTGAAATGAAACAGGAAGTCTTCTGCAGTGCTTCCAAAATAAAAAAAAGTTAGACTGCTACACTTATCTTTTAATCTCTTAACTCAATATTCAGGGACAAAGTCAAAATATAATGGAGGGACAAAGGCCCAAAACTGGAGGGGAAAAAAGTTAAATATCATTCTTATATACTTATATAATTAAAAATCCACAAGGACATTGATAATCTCCCCCTTCCATCCCATTGTGGACGGATAAAATTGTACGATGTATGGATGTGCTAAATGTATTGATTTAAAACTGAAAACATATTTAAGCACAGAAAACAGATTTGTCGAGATTCCTGGGACTTTTTGGCTTCTCTGGGTAATGTTGGTTTAAACGAGAACTTTCATTTATTAACCATTGATGTAAAGGACTTGTATTCTGTCATTCTGCAGACCCTGAGTATTAGCTGGGTAAGGGAATATTTGATATACAAAGGTGCACCAAGTGATGAAATTGACCTTATAGAATATATTTTGGACATCATCCTATCCAATAATTTCCTTATTTTTAATAATGAATATTATCTTCAAAAAACTGGCATAGCCATGGGCTTCCCATGTGGGGGGAGCTTTGCTAATTGTGTCATGAGATGGTGGGAAAAGGAGATTCTTTTTAACATGGATTTGTTTAAAGAAAAAGTATGGTATACCCGCTTTATGGATGATATTTGTATCATCCTAGATGGGCAATATGAGCTAGCCTTAACCCTTGTGAATTTTATGTCTACTTCTACATCGTTCTTCAAATTTACTTTTGATTTTAACACTGAGGCTATTTCATATTTGGATGTGCTTGTGAGAAAAACAACATCCACAAGAGATATTTGTCCCAGATTTTCTGTAAACCCACCTATTCCAATTCTTTCTTGCATTTCAATAGCTCTCACCCTTTCCATGTTAAAAAAGGTGTCGTTAAGGGTCAATGGGCGAGAGCTGATAGAATGGCTAGCCTTGACACAGATTTCCTGGCTGAATGTAACACCTTGAAGGATTTGTTTATTAATAGGGATTATTATTATATATATATATATATATATATATATATATATATATGGGTCTATGTTCATTAATCGAAAGTACGGTTCATCGAACCATACTTCATCGAACTTACTTCTGCGAAAGTGCATTTTGTCGAAAATGCACTTTCGTGGAAAAATAAAAAAAACAAAAACATAAAACAAAAACAAAAATGCATTAAACACTAATATGCAGGGGGGCAAGCCCCCTTGCGCCCCCCACACCCTCCTACTTTAATATTCCCACTCTGAGATGGCACTACAGTGGGGAAAAGGGAATATTCCCTTATCCCCACTGTAGTACGATCTCAACAGGTTGCCTTAGTTGTACATCAATGGTATACATTGATGTACAACTAAAGGTATATGCTAATGGCATGTCTTTTTCTTTTGTTGTTTTCTTTAGCGAATGTGCATTTTCGACAAAATGCACATTCGCTAAAGTGATTTCGACAAAGTACGGTTCGACGAAACAACAAGGACCCATATATATATATATATATATATATATATATATATATATATATATATATATGTATATATAGTCTGTGGACTATGATGTTTGCAGATGACATTGTGATCTGTAGTGAGAGTAGGGAAGAGGTGGAGGACACCCTGGAGAGGTGGAGATATGCTCTAGAGAGAAGTGGAATGAAGGTTAGCAGGACTAAGACAGAATATATGTGTGTGTGAATGAGACTGAGGATAGAGGATTGGTGAGGATGCAGGGAGTAGAGGTGGTGAAGGTGGATGAGTTCAAATACTTGGGATCAACAGTTCAGAGTAATGATGAGTGTGGAAGAGAGGTGAAGAAGAGAGTACAGGCAGGATAGAGTGGGTGGAGAAGAGTGTCAGGAGTGATTTGTGACAGACGAGTACCAGCAAGAGTGAAAGGGAAGGTCTACAAGAGGGTAGTAAGACCAGCTATGTTATATGGGTTGGAGACAGTGGCATTGGCAGGAGTCAGAGCTGGACATGGCAGAGTTAAAGATGTTAAGATTTGCACTGGGTGTGACAAGGGTGGACAGGATTAGGAATAAGTATATTAGAGGGTCAGCCCAGGTTGGAAGGTTTGGAGACAAAGCCAGAGAGGGAAGACTACATTGGTTTGGACATGTGCTGAGGAGAGATGGAGAGTATATTGGGAAAAGGATGCTAAGGATGAAGCTGCCAGGTAACAGGAAAAGACAAAGGCCTAAGATAAGGTTTATGTATGTGGTGAGAGAGGACATGCAGGTGGTTGATGTGACAGAGCAAGATGCAGAGGACAGGAAGAAATGGAAACAGATGATCCGCTCTGGTGACCCCTAACGGGAGCAGCCAAAAGAAGAAGAAGAAGGGATTATCCTGTTACTCTAGTGAATGAGATTATGTCTGAGGTTATTTATAAGAGGAATACTAGATGGTTCAGACCAAGTTTGGATGGAACTATAGTATCCCCCCATATAGAGATGGTAAATCCAATTGGTGTTGTTTAGGACCAGTTCAGTGAGAATACAAATTCAAGTAATACTGTTAAGACTGAGGCCCTTTTATTTAAATTTATAGCCACCTTCTCATTGGATGTGTATTGTTTGAAAGATATTATCAATAAGTATTGGCCAACATTAATGGAGGACCCTATAACTCGTCTGAGAGTACCCGAGAAAATGGGGATGGTGTTTTGACAGGGAAGAAATTTAAAAAGTTTACTGGAAAATAAAAGGGATTGTCCTCCTTTTAATGCAGGCATGTGGAAATATGGTAGGTGTAATTTTTGCAAATTCATTGCTGTTTCCAGTTCCTTTTTCCTTAATAGCCATTGGAAAATTAGGGGCAAGTTTAATTGTGATAGTATAAGAGTGATCTATGTTGCAAACTGCAAATTGTGCCCTAGTTTCTATATAGGTAAGACCGAAAGGCATTTTAAGCAAAGAATCTATGAGCAACAGTACAGTATCAATAAACAGAATATGAACAATGCCTTGGCTAGTCATGTATTTGAGAATAATGGGCACCATTTTCTATATTTTATTATTGACCAATTTAAAAAAGGACCCTGAGGGGGGCCATGGCAGTCATTTTTGGAAGAAAGGGAGCTCTATTGGCAGCTTAAATTGAATGCCTTTACATATGCAGGGATTAATGAATTTTGCTGCATTAAGTGTATATTGAAAATTAAATCTCTACAGAGATGAACTGGGTTTTAACATAGATCATATAATTATCTATCTGATGGTATTTTTAGGAGACGTTATGTATATACATATGTTTTTTAGCTAACGGTATGTTCCCTATGCTGTGTATGTTTTTTATGTGTGGGGACCTTTAAAAACATAATAGGATTTGTGATGTCATTGAGGGAGTATATATATATATATATATATATATATATATATATATATATATATATTTATATGTGACTGCTTGTTAACTGTTTTTTGTCTGAAGAAGATCACATATTGGATGTGTACAAAAGCGCTAACCTTGATATTTGAATTTTAGTACAAGTTTTGTTGGAGTAAACCCTTGCCTTTGTTGTTTTTTCAAGTTTGCATTGTTTTTTTTGTTTCATATTTATAATGTTTCTAGAACAACAAGTTTTTTATTAACATGCATTCATAGAAGGCTATCAAATCTGAAACCAAAATGTAAATCATTATTTAATGAGAGCAGTCCTGAAGAATTTGCTACAAAATTACAAATTTCTGGATTAACAGACCAAAAATATGAGGCAAAATCAGGGACATTCTGCAGAATCAGCCCAAAAGAAAAAACACGAAATAGACCACCCAGGATGTGATTTCTTACAAAGGTTGCCAGAATCATTTCTAAACTAGTCCTAGAAAAAGTTACGTAGAGGACCATAAGCCTAACATGCAAAGATTTTGATGAGTTGCACACAACTTTATGAACTGTCTCTCTTAAGAAAATACTTAAATAATTCTTGTCATTTTTTTCTTGAATACTGTGTTTGTCCTATATTTCATCAAGACTAATCTGATTGAAGTCTCAGTCAGACGATCGATGAAAGAATCTACTCAAAGGTTCAACTGAACAAAATAAAAAGTAAGCAAAAAATTCCAAATGGAGGGCAAAGCTAACTGCAACTATTTAAATGTACCACCCCCTGACTGCATAACTGTGGAGATAAAAGAAAAGCCCAAAACTTTGCTGGCACATGGGTCATTTGGTCATATGCATGTTTAATAAATGTACAATAAAATAAACTGGAAGTGATTTCCTATTGTAAGAGTGATCTGGTAATTGCACATTGGAGAATATAAATAGGTAAAGTAGAACTACACCAATTTGCACTCATCCAAGAATAAAGCAATTGTATGTATCTATATGTATGTGTGTGTGTGTGTGTGTGTGTGTGTGTGTGTGTGTGTGTGTGTGTGTGTGTGTGTGTGTGTGTGTGTGTGTGTGTGTGTGTGTGTGTGTGTGTGTGTGTGTGTGTGTGTGTGTGTGTGTGAGACATAGAATTTTATATATTAAATGGGTATCATTTAATCCATTGAATTGGCTGTTGATTGACAGAGTGAATAACTGTAAAATGTGATTGACTGTCCCTTTCATCAAAATTTGAAGATTTTAAAGAATGGAACATTGAATGCAAACAGGTAAAGTAAGTGTGGGTTTGGAAAACTATTGCTGTGACTTTTGGATATTCTGAAGGTTTTGACATTATGGTGTGGGATAGTTAGCATGAATGTATGTGGGTTATGGTTAGAGTAAACGTTAAGGTTGATAAATTATATTCAATGCCCTACAGATTGCTACGAATTGATCTGTCTGGAATACAACATCCTCAAACACATTATTTGTGAATTTACTGCACATCAGAAAGTCAAATGGCATCAGAAATATTCAGTTTGGGGATCTAAACCTCTTCTGCAACATCAACAGAATGATTTAGAGGGACAGGTATATCTAGCACGGAACATCGCTGCTTGGGAACATACTCCCAAACAAAGTCCATCTCTGTCGATATTCAAGCTCATCAGATGGATTGGAAATAGAAAATTTACCCCAGGAATGGCCCCTGTACTACTACTGGACTGAGGCAGCTCCTAAATGCTTTTTCCCATGCACAGGTCCGCTCAAATTATCTATGATATCATCCCATTTATTCTCATTAGGGGTAATATATAAATATCGACCATTGGATGGGTAAGGCCAATCTATAACCAAATGGAATAGGTTATTTTGAGCACAAAAAGGGAAATTGTCATAAAATGGCCTGCAAGAGCAGCTACTCCATTACTTACCTATGAACCTATAAATTAACATATGTAGACACACACAAACACACACACACACACATATATAAATATATATATATCTATAAATATATATATATATATATATATATATATATATATATATATATATATATATATATATATATATACAGGTCCCCTTCACATGGTCGACTTTTCAGAAAGTCGACTTTCATATGGCCGAGGCCATATGATCGACTTTCAAAAAGCCGACTATGGGGAACTGCTATCTCCGTACAGTGTGGAATAGGAACATTTCCTTCTTCCACACTGTAATGCGATCTTGGAGTTGGTATATTAAAGTTATGGGGGGGTATGGAGCGGAGCCCCCCTGCTAACAGTTTAAGGTGTTTGTTCTGCTTTATGTGTTTAGTTTACATTATCGGCTTTTTGAAAGTTGATCATATGGTCTCGGCCATATGAAAGTCAACTTTCTGAGCAGTCGACCATGTAAAGTAGACCCATATCTACATATATGGGTGCAGTGACTATTTAAGAGTGATGATAGCATTACTTGCTCCCTTGCCATGGGAACTATGTTAAAGCCCATTCCTGAGGTTCACTGAGTTGGGTTTCACTGGACTGTGATCAACAGTAAGTGAGTCATTTATCAGTGCAATTAACTAATATGAACAGAATCTCTGCCAATATCTTTTATTTAAGATTGTTTGAGGGGGATTATCCATCTGAGCATTGCCCACTTTCAATAGAGTTCCAGAAAGAAAACCTCCAGTACTGCTACAAGATAATATGGAATATTCTTAAAAGGACAAGGGAACTAGAAAGAATTGTAAGGTATACATGAAACAAATCAATGAACAGCAGCAGTCTGTGTTACATTTATGGCTAGCTTATATAGAGAAAGTACTACTGATGAATGAACAGAACTGAAGATCATAGAAATGATGCAGCTTTTACAACAGATCCAGGTGGAAAACAACTTTAAAACTATAATATATGGAGAGGCGCCATTGCTACTTAGCTATGATGCATAAAATCTGAGTTATCTTGTGAACAAATGTATAAACAAGTAGTGTTTACAGGCCCACTACTAATTGAAATCTTCTGCATAACAGGCTTAAAGAATGTATGGTACTTTTATGTTTGTAGTTTTCATAACTGTACTGAATGCATGTTGACACAAAGTAATCCTTATGGAGTTAGCACCATTTGAAATATAATTTCACTATTAAGTGCAATGTTTTACAAGATATGGCTTGCCTGAGCAAATTGTTAGCAGTAACAGTCCACATTTCACATGAGAGGAATTCAAAACATTGATTAAGGAAAATAGCATTGGATTTTGTATATCTGCACCAACAATTTAGCTACAAATGGACTGGTTGAAAGATTCAGGCAGACGTTTAACAAGGTTGTGAAGCTATAAGCTACAATGGCAAGTCCCTACAACAAAGCAAATATTATTTGTCACATTCCACTTTAATAAACCACACAGACACCCAAAGACCGTTGATGACCTTTAATGCATAAAAAAAATGGTAAACATGTAACTTTATTGAACACAAACAACTTCATTTCCTTGCAAAGAAAACATAACATAACTAACCATAAGGGTAGCGTAACCGCTCACTCCTGGATAAGCACTTGATCACTTATTGTTGTAATAACAAGGAAGCATCCCTGCTCACCTTCAGCATTCCACCAGTCCCAACCACCCATTCCAAGTCTTCTGCCATCAAATTTTCACCACCTCAAACTTCCAATTATCCAATTATCCTCCGGAGGGGGGACAGAAAAGTGACAAGCCTGCGCCTCTTCACCACCCACCAGCCCTAAAGGGCTGTTCCCCCTCACCACATATCCCCACTAACTAAACCCTCAAAAAACAGCCCAAGTTTAAATTAAACAAATTGAGGCCAAATTCACTAAGATGAACCCGGGATACCTATCCTCAAACTCCCCATGTGGGATAGTATTCACCCCCATCCCTTTTATTTGTTTTGCCAAAGTAAAATTAACATACCTCTGAGCCCTCTCAATCACAGAAAAATTCTTTGCCTCCCTCCAAACTAACCTAGAAATAATTTCAGACCAAACCAAAGAAACTGATGGATAAAGCCTTCTTAAAACTAAAACATCTTCACAAATATTATAAACTAACTGTTTCTTTGGAATCCTACCCAAACCAGTCCCCGTAAATGAATCAATAAAATATTTGGCAATCCTCACTGACTCTGTAACATGGTAAATATCTGAAGTATCAGGCTCCACATCAATCCTCTAATACCATGCCAGGTAGCCTTCAATGTGAACCGGTCCAAGCCCAAATCTATTCTGTTGCTTCTAACTGCAGCACGCCTAGTTGCCCAATAAACAAAGATGACGATCCTCTTTTTTCCTAAAAAAAAAAAATAATTTACCCAAATAAAATAACTCAATCAAAACTTATTTAATATAAGTTCTAAATGCATCAGAAGACTACCATCCCACCCTCTTGATAATCTCAGTCCTCCCTTCACTAGATCAGATGCCCTGCCCATCCTGAAAGAATAAGAGAACTTGTCCCCTTCTAAATCAACACTGATAAGAGCCCTTCTCATAATTAAATTCAATTGTTCACCCATCACCGCTCTACCACTTACAGATGTAAAAACTAATCCCTGAGCCCTACCTTCTTTAGCCATGCACAACCTTTCACCACACCACCGGACACATCCAGCCTCCCCTAACTGCCCCCAAAACTATCGATGTCCCTCTCCCTTCTTGATAAGTTTTTGATGACGGCAGCCTGATGTGCACTGCCCTGTGCAATATAAGCAGGTCATCCCACACCAATGATCTCAGTAATTCAGATACACAGAAAGCTCCACAGTACATCCATATGCTCACCATTTCCCACATCACATATTCCTTCAAACATCCACATACTCTACTTAAAGCCTTTAGTAACATTCTTAAAATCCCCATAGTCACTGGACATCTCCTATCCCTAGAAGGCCTTCCACTCTACCCCAACCTTTCAAAACTCACCCAGCTGTCCATGACCTACTCCAATCCTCTAATCTGGCTGACTGAGCTAATACACCAACTGCTGCCAAGGCCACCCTCACCGCTTGGACTGCCTTACCCTGTTTCCTCAGCATGGCTAAATAACACAGCAACAAAGTTTCTGACCACACACAAACTCCTCTTACAGTAGCTACCCCACAAAGCTATCAAAATCAAGTAATACCCTACCATAAGCTCCCCTTGTGGATACCACCCATGACTGCTGCAACAACCCACTGATCACTACTGACCAGTCTGCCAGATCTCCCCTGGTACCACCATGGGATGCTGTGCTGCTGCTGGAGCTGCCTGCCAAAATTTGCAAAACTGAAAATGAGAAAAACTGTCAGCTGTCTCTTTCTTAACCCCCGGCACATGCACCCCTGTAAAGGAAAAGTTAAAAAACAAACTCTGCACCACTAGTCTATGAAGAACCAATAACAATTGGGCCAATTTGGCTGTCTTAACCTGCAACACTCTCACCACTGCAATATTTTCCGAATTAAACACTACCCTCCTTCTCCACAAATGATCCTACACACCACTGATGCCACCCAAATCAGCATAAGCTCCAGGAAAGCAGCTTCCACTCATCAGACCAATGAGCAGGCCATGGCACCGAGAACCACTGCCCTGCAAAAAATGCTCCCATCCCCAAACCCCCAGCTGCGTCTCTAAACAACTGTAAATCCCATTGACCTACCCAGTCAGTCTTCCAAAATGTGATCCCATTAAACTGATGTAAAAACTGTGACCACAAAGCTAAGTCATCATGTGCTAACTTACTGACCCTTACTCTATGGTGCTTACTCTTCCCTCCTTTCAATAGAAAAGCCACTGAGCTACAAAATATACATCCAGGATGCACTGCCCTACAAGCAACGTTCATCAATCCCAACAACTCCATCACATCCTTCACCCGAACCTTATGTTTGGACTGCAGCCAGGTGATTTTCTCTAACAAACAGACTATCGTTTCCCTTGGCAAATGAAATAAACCTTGGCCTGCATCCACATTCAAACCCAAAAAGTCCAGCACCTTCACAGGACCTTCCAACTTATGTTTAGACAATGGCACTCCTAAAACCTCACACATTTCCACAAACTCATGCATCATTACCTGTGCTCCCTCTCTCTTCACTAACAAAAAATCATCTAGAGAGTGTACAGCTCTCTGGCCTTCAACCCTCTTTTGCCATATCCAATGCAGGGCTGTGCTAAACTTTTCACAGGTCAAACAAGCCACTACACACCCCATTGGCATAGCTGTGTCAAAATAGAAACTGTCTTCCACTACCATGCCTGATAATGGCCAATCCTCCTCCCGCACTGGTAACAGCCGAAAGGCAGACTCAATATCTACCTTAACTAGACAGGGATCCTCAAAACTTCTAATGATGCAAACCGCATCATCCAGAGACACATAAGTCACTCTAACCTTGACTCCCATGATGAAATCATTCACCGGCTCATCTTCAGGATAAGATAAATGATGTATTAAATGAAACTCACCCGGCATCTTCTTGGGAACCAAATCCAAAGGTGACACTTTAAATTGGGTAAATGGTGGCCAAACAAATGGGCCCAGCAATCTACCTGCCTGGCACTCTTTCTCAATCAAGGCTCTCAGAATATCCTCCCTCCCTTGTACTGACTTCAAATTTTTCCCCACCTTACCATCATCCACCAAAGTAGACTTAATTGAAAAACTCCTTGAAAAATGCTCAATTATTTCCCCAGCCACTGCTGGCAGTGGATAATGTGTCAGCAATTCCTTTAAGACCTGAACCTCAATAGGTGAATAGGTCCCCTGGGTTCCCCCTACCTCCACAAAAAGCTCTCCTCTTTGACCACGAAAATTGACCCTGCTACATACTCCTTTTAGCGCCAAAGGAGACCCATTCCATCCTCTCTGAACTGGGACATAGGACACCTGTCCCCCAAACTGACTCTTGCCCCTACCACAGTACACCGCTGAATGCACCCCCATACACTTAGAACAAGCATGGGAGAATCTGCAGCCTGTCCATGAACATCTCATGAACAACATAAAAGCTCAACAGACCCCTGCACCCCCATCTGTGGGCGTACCCACACTTTTACCCAACCCAAAGCTGTCCATCATAGTAGACAGCCAGATGTCAGGGTGTCTGACTTCCCAATGCATGGATTTGTCAACAGCCTTTCTTTTACAGAATGTCTGATCATACCAAAGCCATGCATTACCTGACCATAACTGCTGACCCTCCTGAATAGTCAAGAAATAGGCTAGGAATGGAAGGGCCAAGGAATTATCCTTCTCCAGCCACGTTGTCATATAATATATAAAACCCAAAACCCAATTTTCCCATGTCATCTGCTGAAATGTACCCACCTGCCTGTTACCTAAAGCTGACAATACCACCAAAAGGTCCTTCCCATTTGCCATCTCAGCTTCCATCAATTGCTGAAACTCATCAGCATCAATTAATTCAAAAATATCTATAAATTCCCATTTCCAAATCTTCTCCTTCACCACAAGCGATATGTGAGAAGTTAAAAGAATGGACGCACCCTCCTGCTGTAACGCCTGTGTCGACAACCAATCCCCCAGCCGAGTCCCAAAGTCTGACCCTACCTCATCTAAACAAGAGTCCACATCCTCCAACAATGAAGGGGTAGCATCAAAACTCAGATTACGACCTACTAGTGCCTGCAAACCTGCACCCACTGCAGTGCCTCCACTTACCCCATGCAAACCCTGGGCCCCCCATACACTCCACCTCATATAACCTCATCCAACCCTGAACAATCGCTCACTGTAACTTGACCTACAGTTTCCACCCCAACAGTGCCTAAATAATCACTACTTGTCAGGGCTGAAGGTGCTGCCAGTGGTGTCTCAGTCTCCATTGTCCTCTCTTCCACTGTCATCTGCCTTGATCTCTTGGCTCTGGATGCCTGAGCCCCAGCCCCTGACTGCCACTTCCTCCAAGTCTTCAGACCTTGCATGCTGGACGTCAAAGCCTCAGAGTTCATCTCTCTAAACAAATCCTCTGCTTTTGCCATGATGCTCGCCCACTTCTGCCTCAATGCCCATGCCATAATCGCCAATCCACTACCTGAAAAAGAAATGAAGAACTGTAAGTACCTGAGGAAAAAAAAGAAAAAATTAAACTGAATGATGAATAACCATACAGTAACCTGCGAGGTCTAGTCAGTAACTTCAAGTTAGCATCAAACCCACTAAGCTATACATAAATAAGCTCACTAACCACCCAGCACAAACTCCCTTACACTAGAATTAGTAATTTTTTTATGTTGTGTGTAGGCATGCCATGGACTAAAATTGGTCAAGATCTGTCAAGCTACACCCTACACCTACACCCACTACCCATCAAGGCTCTACACTAACCCTGTCCACATATGATAATTTTATTTTTTTTATCTGTCTATCTATCTATCTATGTATCTATCTATCTATCTATCTATCTATCTATCTGTCTATCTATCTATCTATATGCAGGGAAGGGACTGTGAAAGCCACGTTGCCTCGTCTCTGCTCACCTACCCCACAAAGAACGTTGTATGACTTTGTTTTCTTTATTGTCTTTCTTTCTTTATTTATTTTTTATAATTAAATAAAGCCACAGACTGTACATGCGCGCGCACACATACACACACACACACACACACACACACACACACACACACACACACACTCACAAAATGAGGAGCACACATGGCTGCAGCTCTTCAAACCAGCTACCCACCATAAATACCACCAGGGAAACACCACCAATGAGAAAACCACCCATCTCTTCCCCACAACCACCAACTACTGACCACTGTACTGCTAGAAATTTAATATCCTTACCTTCCTTTTTTTATAACTCACATATCCAAGGTGACTGTGCATGTGCACACCCCACACCACAAGGAGCATGCCATGAAGCAGCTCCTCAATCCAGGCTACCCACCACGAATAACACCAGGGAAACATCGCACAACCTACTCCGCTATGCACTACTACAAGGACAATTATATTGTTATCCTTTATTTTATTTTATTTTTTTTATATAACTTACATATGAAATGGCCCCCCATTTCAGCACATGAGCAGCCATCTGTTAATGGCCCGCAAAAGCCTGCAAAATGCCACAACCACCAATGAAAACACAATAAAAGATAGATTAAACAAATAATATCCCTACCTACAGAAAATGGCCCCAGCAACATGCAAAGACAAACAATATCAACACCACCATGACCACCATGAAAAACTGACCTGCAACAAACCAACCTCCGCACCTCTCAACTTCTCAACACCAAGAATCATCACAACACAGATAAGGACCTGCTAAACAGTAAGTGGTCTATAACTATAACACCAATGCATATAAAACTAACATTTCCTGACCCTACTCACCCTCCCCTAATACTGAGATATAATTTGATGCATACCCTTCCTTTTTTTTTATAAATACCAGTCCAATTCCTTCACCCTATCCCCCCACCCCTCAGTAACAAGCCCTACGCTTTTCACCCCTGAAAGAGAAAAACAAAAATAAAAAAAAATAAAAAATAAATAAATAAATATATATATATATATATATATATATATATATATATATATATATATATATATATATATATGTATATGTGTGTGTGTGTGTGTGTGTGTGTGTGTGTGTGTGTGTGTATTACTCAGTATCTATAGCCCTCATGCCCAAAGAAACTGTACTCACCTGACTGTCATGCAATCATTCAAGGCCTACCTTACTCTCCCACCTCATGTCATATGGGAAGTGATCCTTCTTCCAACAAGATCGCACCAAATGTGACTCTCAACAACCAAATCCCACCTCAAAAGCCTTCAGGACCCACCCCTTAACCTTACCTCACTTACTCCCCTAGCTTCCAACTTACTTAACCCTTTCCTGCCTACTCCCTTCAACTTCAGTTACTACCAGCTCACCTATTTCTACCATAAATCCCAGCTCCCACCCACCATTAAAGATGTCCCGTGACAACTTTGTCTGTTCCAAACTTCATTTTCTTACATTTACCATGATGTCACACACTCAGATGTTGATAGTATACTAACAGTCTTATTCTTAACAGAAAATTGCACTCCAAACTGGACTTGATGAAAAGATGTTTGCAGCTAATGAGAGAAAACCTGCAGGCTTAATATAACATCTGAGACCATTGAGATGTTTTCTCGAAAGTCAGCAGGTGTTGACCAGAGAAAGCAGAACTGACACATGACAGTTGGATTAGGTTGTCAGACTGCTCCAGTGACTGGGCTTCTGATGAATATTATTGATATGGTACTTACAGAAGATGTTACCCACTTAAGAAAGTGGTCAACATATGGATGCTCTTACTACACAAATGAACATGGAAGAAGTATCCAAAGAGCAAAATTATACCACTGAAGTGATGACTGCTGCCACCCACTCTTTTTTGAGAGGAAGCTACATTTAGAGTTATACCGCAAGAGGATATATAAACCAGCCTTTAATCAAAGAAAGACTTATAATCACAGATATTTACAGAGGGGAATGACTGACCATTTCTGCATACCATAGAGGACTGACACAGATCAGACATTTGACCACAGAGGGAAGGTGGCCAAAATTGTTTCCTACTGTTTAACATTCAGGATGCTGGTACTGCAGTGATCACAACAGAAAATATTTCATGGAGTCAACCCAGATCGCTGCTGCAAATCCAATGGGGTCAAGAGGGTGATATCTTTAGTCCCTTAGGAAAACAAATGTTTATAGGCTACACATATCACAAGTGTTGTTAACGAATTAACAGAAATTATTAATGTTAATGACAGAAGTATTACTAAGCAATACTTCTTTACTTTCTGTACTGATTTAAAAATAATAATAATAGTAATAAAAATAATAATAATAATAATAAAAACAAATTTAGCCTGATAATTCCTGGGATTCAGCAGCACTGGTTTAAATACTGTAGTGGAAATCTCAAGATGTGAATACATGTGCTTGAAAAATGTATATCAAAAGACATAGTAGTAAGTGTTGGGCTTAAGCTAATGTGATAAATGTTGTTTGTTTTACTGTCCTCAATTGAAAAAAAAGTTAAAGGGTAAAGGTATGTGTCTGGCATACAAGTCAATTTCTGACTGAATACTGACAGATGTACTGCACATCAACAAGTCAAAGGCCATTGGAAATATTCAATCTTGGGATCAGTACCTCTTCTGCAACATCAACAGAATGGTTTGGAGTGCCAGGTATATCTCACACAGTGTACCACTGCTCTGGAACAGACTCCCCAGTCAAATAAAACAAAATTCAACCCTGTCCATATTCAAACACAACTTGGATCTATGTATGGGAAACAGAAAATGCACTGCAGGACTGCCATCGTACTACTAATGGACACAGACAGTTCCTAAATGATTTATCCCATGCATGGGTCCTGTTAAATTATGAATGGTATGATCTCAGTTATTTTCATTAGGGGTAATGTCTGTCTCAAACTAAATGGGATAGGTAATTCAAGCACAAAAAGGGAGAATGGCTAGGTTTAAAATGGTCCACAAGGGCAGCTATCCTAGTACTTACCTATGAACCTGTGTAAAGAAATGTTGTTTTATAGTTATAGCAGAACTACAGCCTATGCATAGCTACTTACGTTTTATATATTACCCACATTCACTGAACTGCACTCCAGCGAGACTGCTAAACTACAATAATGCTGCAATAAAACTGAACAATTTGCATGCAACTTTTCTTACAGTTGCCATCACTACATAACCCTCCGTAAAGTCCCATGGTTAGAACTACTTCAGTATCACAGCTGTCCTCAACTACTTACGGCACAAAATCTGGTCTATGAACCGAACATCTATCCATGTCTAAAAATATCCTTATACCATACATATCAACCAAAGGTCTGCAATCCAAATACAAATCCTTACTAAGCAAAAGCAAAGCTAATAATTCAGCAGTCAAAGCCCCATATGGCTATTGAATAGCCAGAATATGGAACGTGCTACCCACAAACCTAAGATTCAGTGACAACCTTTTCTCATTCAAATCACACCTTAAAATCCACTAACAGACTTGTAACATACCAGGATAATGCTAATATCCACCCTCCCATTCCATTCCAATGCTGATGTCTGTGATGATAGGCAAGCTTCTTGGAATAATCAAAAGAATCTTTTGTGCAAATAAATTGTACATAATAAAAATATTTTGCAAATAATTTTATCCAGTAACAGCTATCCCGATTCACTTTTACTGAAATTAATTATACTCACCTAAAATACATTTTCTAACACTCATTCTTACAGCATTTCTGACATTCTTTAGAAATGGGTTTCCCCTTTATATTCAGCTGTTCCCTTTTATAGTCTTTTTTTGCTCAGATGTAAAGATAATCAAAATATATAAGTTAATATCAGTGAAGTCTACAGATTTATGTACTTACTTTATGATTCTCTTTCATGTATTTTTTTTATGTTTCTGTTTTTATGATTCTGTTTTATGTATTATTGTAACTCTGGGGCTTTACTGCCCCTGGTCCTCCCCTGAAAAGGGGTTCCATGCACAGTTGCACTTTCCAAGTAAACATATGCAATAAATAAATAAATAATGAAAAAGTATGTACAGGCTGCACATGCAACCCCCTTGCCTCTGCAGATTATTATGCATTGCTAATACAGCTTTGCTGTATTAATATAGAACAGATAGGAAATCTACAAAGGTCCCTGTTTTAGTATATATAAATGTGGTGTATTTGTTGTGTTTAAATTGTTCTTTCCTAAATACTACTCAGAATATTCTGGACTGAATATAAAGTGGGTATCATAATGATGTAGCTGCCGTGCTCTAGGTCATCCAGATTTGTTTCTCACTAGGACATTATCTTTGTGGATTTCCATATCTTGTGTGTGGGTTTTCATCAGTTGTGCCTCTTTCAGCCATATGTTCTTTGTGTCTGTGTGGCTTTGTGTGTGTTGCTCCACCTTCTTCTCACATCCCAGAGTTACATGCTTCACCTGTATAATTGAATTCTTGGTTTTGACAACTACATTTTAGAAGCTGTGCTTGAATATGTGTGTCTTGTGTCCAAAGTATTTTGCTGGCTGATATATATGCCTGCTCCTTTAAGGTAATTTTTCTTAATTTATCGGCAATCATAGTAACTTTTTTTCACTTAAATATATATACACACTGCTGCTCTTTGTTTATGGTACAAATAATTACACAGATGACACCTTGATTAAATCCATCTTGTTACCTGCAGTGATGGACCATTTATTGTAGAGGATCAAATAAAGAAATGTTATTTGCTGTGAACCAATATTGTGCTGCAGTTTTCTAAACTGATCACATTAGAGTGTGTGTGTGTGTGTGTGTGTGTGTGTGTGTGTGTGTGTGTGTGTGTGTGTGTGTGTGTGTGTGTGTGTGTGTGCAGGAGCATGCTCATGCATGTACTTCCTGCTTTACTGCACCCCAGATAATTCAGAAATGAGGAGAAGCATGACTGAAGGTAAGGTGTATAGTATCATTGAATAAAAAAGGATATGCTTTTTGCAAACAACTACAGTTGTGTAAACCTGAGTGACTTCCCCATCTTATTTTGCTATGTTGAAATGCATTGTATATTATAATGTTATTTCTAACTCTAAGGTATTTCTGCAGTTTAATATGGTAGTTTTCATCTAACTGCCATTTTTTTCTGACTTGCAGTTATAATAAACGCTACTTGTTTAACTGAGTACTATGTTCTAAGTGCTATCTTTTCTTATTCCTGACCTTGGCACATCTCTGGTTTGTTACAGATCAACATCAGGAATATCATGCCCCATGTGTTTTTTTGTAATGTTTCCTCTGACCCAGGTTATTGGCAGGATTTACAATAGTTGTTCAGTATCATAATACATGTTTGAAAGATACACAGGAGAAAGTTAGGTGCTGGAGATTTAAAGGCGCAGGCTGTGCAAGTGCCACTGTATTTACAAACATTGTGCACAGTCCCTTAAACGGGATGCAAACAGTGCTACTTGTTGATGGTCTAAGCATAATGCAGTTCAGAAACATGAGTTCCCCAACACTTATACTATGTACATACGGTCCTCTACTCCAAGAGGAAGGGGTGATGTAGATAGTGGGCAGTGTACTGGGAGAACACATTTGTCTACAAATGAGTACAGGATACTGACATTTACACAGTACTTTGTTTATATGTTACATATTGTCAGTAGCTGACTGCAGCTGCTTAGTAATGCAACTGTCTGCATAGTACACAGAAATCTGTGCACCCAGCACCATATCCCATGTAGGCACCTCTGCTGTTCTTTGTATTCAGTTTAGTGTGTATCGTACATCTGAGACTATCTATAGCTCATGTATAGATGGTTACTACAGGCTTCTAAGTATGGTAATGTTTTGACAGAAGCATAGCTGGTTCATTATCACCCTAGACCAGCTATGGACCTGGACCCCCAGCTCTTCATGTTAAGAGGAAAAAAAAGCACTTCACTGTAATAAGCAGTAATATGCTTATTATAGGTTCATAGGTAGGTACTAGGCTATTGGCCCTAGGGCCTATATAAGCCTAGCCAAAGGTACCCTGGCTTTCGCCACCCTAGAAAATTATCTTCCTGTGCCACTATCGAGCAGAGCCACAGAAGTGATCCCCGGGGTGATTGAATTTCCTATCTCCCATCCAATCATCAAGATTTTTCTTGAACAGTGCTAATGAGGAGCTTTGTTTGCTATAGATAGGTAGTTTGTTCTAGAGTATGGGAAGTCTCTGGGACAAGAATCTATCCCTCCAGCATATTCTGTTTATTGTGGTGACGAGGTTTAGGTCCCTAGAGCATGTAGCTCGTAGGAATTGGGATTTCTTTAAGTGGAGCATGTGTAAAAGCTCTGGGTTTGACATAGCTTTGTGTGTTAGGCAGAGATTGCCTCTGAGTAGGCGATATGCAATGGAGTAAAGCTGCAGTTTTTTGAGATGGTCTGCATAGGGCATCTCTTTGAGGCCGGTAATCCTTTTTGTGAGGTATTTCTGCGGCCTTTCCAGTTGTTGTAGATGTCTTGTGAGGTACATACAAAAAGGGGCATTGTACTCTATAATGGGTCTAATGAGTGATGAGTAGAGGGGAACAATGACCTCTTTTTTTCTGGATGAGAAACCTTTTGTGATGAGGTGTGCCACATAGAAGGATTTCCTGACTACTGTTGCGATGTGATTATCAAAGGAGAAACTACTGTCCACCTGTGTCCCAAGGTCTCTTATCACACTTTCAGTGTTAAGTAGACTACCATCTATGTGGTAGTTCATGGGTACTGAGTTTTTACCAAAAAGAATGACAATGCACTTTTTGGCATTGAGCTTGAGGTCATGGCTTTGACACCAGGCATCTGTCTCAGCAAGGCCCTTTTGTAGGATGTCCACATCTTTTGGAGTTTTGATTATGGCTCGTAGTTTGCAGTCATCTGCAAACTTCGTTAGCCAAAGACCTTCTGTGTTGGCCTGTACTTCAGAGAAGTAGATACCAAACAGGAGAGGACCCAGGACTGAACCCTGTGGTACTCCACTTGTCACTGGTCTGAAGCTGGATTTGGAGTCTGCTACTTTCACAGTGTGGGTTCTGTCAGTGAGCCAGTTGGCAACCCATCTTGTGACATAGGGATTTATACCTAGTTTAGTGAGTTTATCTATAATTCCAGAGTGGGGGATGGTGTCAAAAGCCTTGGCGAGATCTAGATAGGCTGTGTGAACCACCTTACCCTCATCTACTGCTTTGGTGACTGCTTCAAAGAAGTCTATCAGGTTTAGGAGACATGATCTGCCTTTTACAAACCCAAACTGGGTAGGGTCCTGAGTTTGGAGATTACCAATGTCATTGTTTATAAGTTCCATGATGATACACTCCATAGCCTTGCAGACCAGGCTAGTTAGGCTAATTGGGCGGTAGTTTCTGGGGTCTGTGGTGGCTCCCCCTTTGTGGAGTGGGATAACTGTCACTGTGCACCATTCAGTGGGCACATAGCCTGAGGTGAGGCTATGATTGAACATGGTACTTAGGTGGGGTGCCAGCTTGTTCTGTAGTTCATGTAGAACACAGCCTGGGATGTCGTCAGGTCCCATGGATGCTGTGTTCTTGGCTTTGGATAGTGTGTTTTTTACCTGTGCAGCCATGATTACAGGAACTTTGCATTCTTCTGGTATGGTGATGGGCCCTTTAGGGGATGACAGAGGGGTAAAGTTAGCACTGAACCTATCTGCCAGGATATTGGCAATATCCATTGGTTCTGTATATTTAGTTCCATTGTCCTGTAACTCAGAGCAGATCTGAGTGTTGCCATTGAGATTCTTGACATAGCTATATAATGCTTTGTGGTTGTCTTTAGAGTCAGTGGCAATTTTGTTTTCATAACTAGCTTTGGAGGATTTTATGAGGGATCTTAGCTTCTTACTGAAGCTGAACAGGGAGTTTCTCCAATGATGGGATTTTACTCTTTTTTGCAACAGTTTCTTTCTTCTGTTGTAGAGTTTGTTTATGGCAGGGGACCACCAGATTGGCTTCCTTTTTTGGAGGATAGCATATTGGTTCTGTTAGGGATTGCACGATCCATGCACTCATGTAAGTGCTTATAAAGTGCATTTGTGTAGGATTCCGCAGTCATACCTCTATTGTCTGTCAGCATGGGTGTCGTGAAGTTTGCCACTTCTGTCTTAAGAAGCGTGAAGTTGGCTTTGGAGAATTTTTTTACTGTGGTTTCCCTAATGGGGGTGGGGGAGGGATGTGTATGTTTAGGGTGATTAGATTATGGTCAGATCTGACCAACAAGGAACTGACCTCTGGTGTGGAGCACCGGTTGCCCATGTTGGTAATAACCAGGTCTAGGATATTCCTGCCCTGGTGGGGGTGTGGATAAGTTGATCAACTAATCTGGAGGTGTGGATATCCTTAATGAATATGGACACGCCTCTGCCTTTAGTGTTTCGGTCCAGGTTAGGTGGCCGAAAGGTGTGGTATGAATTATAGCCTGGTAATGCAGGGGTACTCTCTGGAGCCTTGAACCAGGTTTCTGTCACTGCACAGATGTCGATGTTCTCCATTTTAAGGAGTGCCTCGAGAGAGTGCATTTTGAGGTTTAGACTTCTAGCATTGAGTAGCAATACCCTCAGATTCTTCTTGCCTCTACCTGTTAGGGTGTTGAATTTGTCATTTGAACCTTGCCTAAAAAAGGCACTATAGGGGTGGCTAGAGCCTTAGCCAGTATCCGGAATCCCAGGGGTGACAGGTGCAGGCCATCTCTGGCAAAGCATCATGGCTTGTCAATCATGTCATCCCAGGCAGACAGATACTGTATCCCCTTAGAATGACACCAGAAGCTTAGCCAATTGTTGAAGTCAATCATTTTGTCCTTGTACTGTGGTATCATTCTGGGTGATGGCAGGATGCTACTCAGGGCTAGGGTCATACCTGCCTGGGCTACAAGATCAGACAGCTCCTCCATGTCCCTTTTCATGTAGTCCAAGCAGGTATGTCTCAGGTCATTCACACCAACATGGACAATGACAGAGTCATATTTGTACTTGCTGTGGAATGACCTGAGTACATGTGTTATGTGGTGGATCCTGGAACCTGACAGGCAGCTGACAGTAACTTTCTCCTTGTTTAGCCTGGTGAGTGGAACATCAGTGTGCCTGACTATAGAGTCACCTACGACTAGAGTGTTGGTTACGTTGTTATGCCTTATGGGCTGTG